>NW_013668001.1:68619-80192 GCF_000517525.1 Limulus polyphemus | reverse complement strand
TTTAATATGATATTTTGTAGGTTACTTTATTTGATCCTGCCTGATAAGTAATGAAATCGAATCGGGTATACGCATGTCAAACACTTGGTATTCCTGGCGCACAAAAATATAGTTAATAAAAAGGGGAAAAAAAGTCTCATTGATTAAATTACTCTAATTCTGCCTAAAATAATTTCAAGTTTCGCGACTATTGAGGATTCCCTCTCGTTTTCTATAATGAGGAGTAATAAAATGATACTACAAAGATAAATCTTATTTTATATCTAATCGATAGTTTAATGATATTGTATAGATATGTTCCTTTTATCATTGAGGAATAATATCATGATATTGCGAAAGCTAACGATAAACTACTGATATTCCAAAGACACCTACATTTGTGAGATAAAGATTGATCTCACTATACTACAAAGAGAAATCACATTTTGAGGCTGAGGGGTGGTCTGATGATACTGCAAAATGAGGTTTGATTTGGAGTTTGACGGTTCAAGACAAAAATTAAAAATCAATTACAAAAACAACGAAATAGAAACAAACAACAAAACAATAAATAAACTCAACGAAGAAAATAAACTTGCGTTATAAAAAACTGTCTCACATAAAAAGTTAAAAACATGGTCAAGTTGGCAACTTCGCACCTATCTATGACACTTTAAATGTAATAAGCAATTTTGCCATCTTGGACGGAACGGATAAAATTTATATATTAAAGAAGACAGGGCTCGATTGCTGCAGAAAAGGTTGATTTTGCTGCTCTGTCAGCGGACTATTTCCCTCATTGTACTAACACGGTCAGGGTTCCAGGAACTGGATACCCAAAGCTTGTGAAGATAGAAAAGGTTGATTTTGCTGCTCTGTCAGCGGACTATTTCCCTCATAGTACTAACACGGTTAGGGTTTCAGGAACTGGATACCCAAAGCTTGTGAAGATAGAAAAGGTTGATTTGGTTGCTCTGTCAGCGGACTATTTCCCTCATTGTACTAGCACGGTTAGGGTTCCAGGAAGTGGATACCCAAAGCTTGTGAAGATAGAAAAGGTTGATTTGGTTGCTCTGTCAGCGGACTATTTCCCTCATTGTACTAACACGGTCAGGGTTCCAGGAACTGGATACCCAAAGCTTGTGAAGATAGAAAAGGTTGATTTGGTTGCTCTGTCAGTGGACTATTTCCCTCATTGTACTAACACGGTCAGGGTTCCAGGAACTGGATACCCAAAGCTTGTGAAGATAGAAAAGGTTGATTTGGTTGCTCTGTCAGCGGACTATTTCCCTCATAGTACTAACACGGTTAGGATTCCAGGAACTGGATACCCAAAGCTTGTGAAGATAAATAGGCTAGTTTCTTGTAAAGCTCAGAAAGCAGAGGACGTTGACCATTGTTATTCGATTGAAGAGCTAACAGGGAACTAAGTGAATTAATGTAAGTTATTGATGGATGTACTGCTTGGCCTCTATGTGATCCAAAATAAATAAAATTATATAAAACTCGATAGTGGACAAGACAACCATAGAAAGCATTCTTTTGGCATCTACAGAGTCACGGTAAACTATATTTCAACCATCCACATAATTTTATTTGCAGCTATAGATAAAATTATGAATGAAGGAGGTATGGCTTAAGTGACTTTTATGAAAAGAAGTCAGAATTCTTAGTCAAGAGTATTTAACTTCTTACTCTGACATGTGTAAGCAGTAACCAGCCATGGTACAATAAGATTGAGCATCAGAAATAACAACTATGTCAAAGAACAAACTTAACACACTCACTGATGTTTAGATAAGAAGTCAAACAGTAATAATAGCCAACCATCTATTTGAAAAATCATGGCCCACCAACTTTAAAAAGACAATACAAAGAAAAATGTTAAAACAGAAATTGTAGTTACTTAGCAAACAAAATGAAACAGAGTACAAATTATGTATTATATAAGTGTGGAAAGTCCGCATGCATGATCTTAGATTCTGATGATACACAGAACAGAATCCTTGGCTAAAACATAGATTAGAGCCCTGTAATCTAGTTTTTGAGGATAAAAGTGCAGATTGAACTGGATCTCCCTTGAACTTGGACTTCGAGATTAAACAATTTTCGGAATACTAAGTATATTTATTATATCTGCTATTGTGCGGCTGTATAATGTGAAGAACTGAATAGTGGGCAATGTCACTTTTTCTTCACTTCATCTATCCAGTGTAGAAGTTTTTCTCATAGTTACTACAAAGCACATTCACACAACAATATGGTTGTTGCTGTACATGTGTTTATGTGTGAAATATATATCATCTGATGGAGAAAAGGGAATCACAATAACATCACAACACAACACAACAATATGGTTGTTGCTGTATATGTGTTTATGTGTGAAATATATATATCAGCTGCTGGAGAAAAGGGAATCACATCTACCATAACGGGGATCAAAGCATCCCTAAGGTTAAGTTACAGATTGAATGCAATATCTGTTGGTTGCAAAAATCTATGCAAATGATTTTGAATGAGGATATCAAATTCAATAAACATAATATCTGATAACTGAAAGGAACTCTGAAAGGCATTAACACAGTTTGCAACCAGTAGAGGAAGAGGTTCTATAATATTGCAAACTTTGATAGAAAAAGTGACACTTAAAACACAACCTTGAAGAATGCCTGTGTGAAAGATTCTAAAGCTGTAGAACAACAGATCTTGAAAGAAGTATTATTTAAAAAGTAATGGACAGAAACCAGTTAACACCTATGCAACCTATAGAAAGTAATATCTCATAAAATGTGATATCATATATCTTTTCTAGATAAAAAATACATAGATTAGATGCTCTCAATTTAAAAAAAAAGAAAAAAAAAAGTCTGTCTAATCAACGATTTGAGTCTTAAAATAATTTTATGGTGGATTTCTGCCAATTAAAGCTGCATTAGATGTTGGAAAGGATGTTATTTTATTTCGAGAACAAACAAAATGAGTAATAAAATCTTCACCAACACTAAGCCTATAGTTAGAAAAACTTATGGGATCTCCTTCATACTTTGAGAAACGAAAGATAATAACGCAATGCAACAAATCAGGGAAAGTCCCATCCCACCAAATACAGTGAAAAAAGAAAACATGAAAATGAAAACGAGACAAAGAAAAATATCACAGTGTGATGGTTTTTGAAATTCCAACTGCCTAGATGGCTTCTTAGTGTGAATCATGCTGAGGGACCAATACAAGTATGAGCTGTATTTAGCCAATGGTGTTGGAGAGTGATAAAAATTTATGACAACCTGACCGCTGACAGATACAATTAAACTTTTATTCATAATTTAATTCCATCAGGAACAAAGTCTGTTGGGCAAGGATTCATCTTCCAGCAAGATACTAATGCTAAATATGCAGAAAACCTAGTGAAACGATGCCTGGTAGAAAGAGGCCAAAGGAACACTCGCGACCATGGCTCCACCTGCATAAGGTCCTGATATGAATATTATTCAAGCTGAACGGGCTTAAATGGAGGATGAGAAGGTCAAACGGCAACCATATAAGTTGTTTGGAGTAATACAGAACATTTGGATCAATGTTTGATAATATGATACTGAGAAACGTATGATACCATGAAAACAAGACATACTGTTCTGTTTAAAGCAACTACAAAATACAAGTGCATTGTATAAGCTATTTATTTTTCTTTTATATTTTATTTAATATTGCATTGTATCAATGATAAATTTACCTTTAATTGCAGTCAGTCATAATGACTCCTGCCTGGTATCAGCTTTGTGTTTCTATAATTATTTCCAATACTTTATATGTGTATAAATATATATTAATGAACAAAACAAGCCTAAAAAAATAAATTAAAAACGTTGCATAAATTAAAAGGATCCCCAGGGTACAGGCTATAATATGGGATATAAAATGTGCCCTGGATTTTGAACATGACTGCGAAAGTAGGACTCCCATTACTTTGGGGATACACCGTCTCTCAATCTTAGCCTCTGTTCGCCAGTATCACATAAAGAAATCCATAAAAAGTCAAATAAAATAAAATCATAAAAAGAAATACAAGTTAGGATAGCGAAATTTGGGTGCTCAGGACCACATTTATATCACCCTTCACTGTCTGGAGACAGTTGTGGGAAGGTGACTGCTCTTCAAAGTAAAATAAGAGAACAAAAAAGAAAAACGAAATAAGGTACTATCACTTGGGAGTAGGTAAGATACACACACACAGTTAAACTTCCCGTTTTGACATAAAAACTGAAGCCTTGATTATGGTATTTTGAAACTGCAAAGTAATGTCAAGAGGAATATAAAGAGGGCATGTAAATACATTACATGTTACACTGGGGAATGTCTTTTGTAAAAACCACTGTCTATAATAGTTACTTCTTATAACACATTTGTTACTCTGAATTAGTCACCTTTGTGAAAATTAGCATTTCCTTTGGATCTGTTATCACCCAAAACATTTTAGTTGTATTTGTGTTCTTGGAATTATTTAAACTAGAAGCATCAACATCAACAAAGATAACGTTTTTTAGTGGGACTATTTTCTGTCTCTCTCTCTTTAAGGGTCATCCCAGTAAATGTTATCTTGTCTTTTCCTATTCCATGCATAATTTTATTGTGTGTATTTTAAAGTTAAATTTTATATTAAAGTGCTTCTTCCATATTTTATAATTTGACATAAATATCGGTTTGTGTTCCTTTGCAAAGATCAATGTAAAGTGATCAGAGTACAGAAGCTTGCTTCTCCTTTATTCATCTATCATTGGGCACCCCCAGTGGCACAGCGGTGGGTCTGCGGACTTAAAATGCTAGAAACCGGATTTCGATACCTGTGGTGGGCAGAGCACAGATAGCCCTTGTGTAGCTTTGTGCTTAATTAAAAACAAACAAACAAACATCTACCATTGGAGGCCATAATTAGTGCACGTAATTCGTGACTCAAAAAGCAAAACACATTTGTGACACACCAATAGTTCTGGGCAATACTCTTGATTCACTCATGATCCAAAGCAAAGACTCATGGCCCACAGCATTTTCTAGTCATAAATGACATCACGTAGAGCTTGCTGTGTAATCTTGCTCTACCACCAAATATTAGTTAGCTAGTTAGAGTTAGTTCCTCCTGTAGGAACATAGGCGTGGGGAATCTATACTTTTCCTGTCACAAGTGGCTTCTTTGGCCTCCGTCAAGTTCATGTTCTGTAAGCCTTATTACGTCAGCTTTTCTTTGGACGTTTTCTACATCTATATAATGGTACCCAATCCAGTGTTGTCTTGGTATATTGACTATCTAGAAGTCTAATAACATGTCCACTCAGCTTCAGTCTGCCCTCAGTCACAATATTTTCAAGTCGTTTCAGTCCGCTTTGTCATAAGACTTCTTCATTGGTGACGTGGTCTCTGTATGAGATACCTAGAATTCTCCTAAGATAATTTTAGTGAAAAACGTTGAGTTTATGAGACTCTTATGTTGTCTTATAACACGTTTCGCAATCATATATGGCCATTGTTAAGACCACAGAGCTATAAAGCCGTAGTTTCGTGGTCTCGTGGATGGTACTGGTAGACCAAATGCTTTTCACAGACGGTCATTGACCCCATTTTCCAAATCTCCACCCACTGCTATGTTTCTGCAATGGTATGTAAAGTGGTCAACGTTTTCTATATATGGTTAGTTGATTGTTATGGTGCAGTTTTGATGCTGTTAAATAACTCAGATCAGTAGTCATCTGCTGTAGTGTAGCTGATGCTTGGCTTAACAAGACTTGTCGTCAGTAATGTCAAGATCCGACAGCAGTTGATGTCGTCGCCATGGGATGCCATATTCAAGTCCAGCCATTGCTCTTGTCGTAATAAAGAGAAATTGAGACAGAATGAAACCTTGTCGCACTCCGGCCACATTGTTAAAGATGTCTGTGACACAATTGCTACCATCAGATGGCATTGTGTTTATCAGTTAGGTTAGTAAACCTAAAAGTATTTTTCTAAGCCCATTTCCCTTTAAAAATATATTACATTATGATGTTCTGCGACTATAATGTAAACCTATGCATACAGTACAGTGATTGAGTACAAATACTTAGATAAAACCGGAACAAACGTACTTCACAATATTTCAAGCTCTTTGTTCAGTCATATATATATATAAAGGGTTTTTGTTTGTTTGTTTTCAGAAAAATATGCACAACCTTATCGTGGACATTTGATATTAACTTGTATTTGGTCCTAACCCAGTATATACGACCTGTATTTGCCCTTTTTTTTATCAGAATTGATTGTAGGATTAGATATATCTTCACTACAGTATAGATTAGCAAGTATATCCATTTCCTTCTCCGGCTGCTGGAGGTATGATCGGAGGTCTTATCTTGATGAACTCATACACTGATTACCTAGTTTCCAGACGGAGGCCCTTCTTTATTGTATTAAGTAATGTTGCCTGAGAACGGAAATCATTTTTGATTGTATTGCGTATTGTTGCCTGAGACACCTTAGTGGCCTTTTGCAATGAATTTTGTGTCCTCAGCTGTTGCCACCTTTTGGTTACCACGACTGGTGTACGGCTTGTTGAAGGTATCCTTCTGGATGATTTTGGTGCCATAACTAGTCTCACATTTCTTTGTTCTCCAATGTCATTAAGTATAAGGGATGTCTTTGTCCTCGAAATTCTAAACCCTCGATCTGAACACATCTTTATCGTCTGAGTGTACGAATGTTTTGGAAAGGGCTGTTACATACCATTCCCCAAAATGATTAGTTTTCGGTGATATCACACTAACTACATAACGCGAAACAATATCAAAATGTAGTTCTTGTACATTCCATTCCATCGAGAATTTATGTCGGTCGGCTATCGTTGTCACGTGGCCTGTTGATGTGCATGTTAAAATCGTTTTTCGTGCAAGAAACGATATCAATACTACATGTAACTATTTTAATAGCGATGTCACACCTGTGACAATATTATTTGTTAAGTTTTTTCAGCATGTTTGTTTGCTCGGTGTCAAGTGCAAAGCTACATAATGGACTATTAGTGCTGTTTCAAACTCTTTTTTTTTCTACATGTAGATATTAAAATATATTTTAAATAATGTATTATTTACTTCTATTTATAGGGTTGAAAAAGAACAGAAAGAAAACTATAAAAGTACAATATTTTAGCAAATTCATGCTTTTTCTGCGCTGTGTTATTATAAGTTTTAAAGTACAACATAGTTTTTGTATGCAGGTTTAAAAAGTGTTATTGATATTCATGTAATATACATATATATACATGGATATTTTAAATTACTTTATCTTTGTTGCAAATTTGTTCAGTCTCGAGCTGTCTAATTATTTACGCAACTTCGAGCGACCATTAGTGATATAGCAGAGTATAAAAGAAAGGGTAATTTAGAATCCCAGCCTCTGTTACATTTACTTATATGAGCTGATGTTTTCAGTCTTATATCTAGCTTCTGAATTGTGAATTTAATTACGTTCCCGTTTCTCTTAGATAAAATAACGAATCTCTTCTTTCTGTCCTAATCAACTGATTCGTTTCCATTGTTGTAATACTTTAAGAGTTAATTTACTTTCAAGATCTTTCAACACTAATGACATTTTTGTAGTTTAAAGAAAAGTTTAATGGTAAAAATTGGTTTTATTTGCTGCGAGATTCTTGTGTGCTCTGTTCGTATGAATGTGCTATGCAGTAATTTAATGATGATAATTACCATTACTCAAAAGAAAAACTGTAATTATTCGCGAAAGTCTTGTTTTTCTACAAAATAAATTAATTGTTAAAAGCCTCATTTTCTTTCCCTTGTTTCTCTAACTTTTTTTCTGTGTGCTCTGCTGTTCATTAGAATATTAGCATGATTTGAAAGTCAGTCATCTGTTTTGTGTTCAAAGGTACTCTCAGTTATTTGTTGTCACAATAATTCAAGATCTAAGTCACAAATTGATGAAAGTAGAAACTTTAGATAACGATTTATAAAAACGTAAACTATGTTATGTTGAAAAAAAACAGTGTTGTTCTAAAAATTTAATAGTTGTGCCATGTTTGTTGAAGACTACGTTTTTACGAAAACATTAAAGTTATCAGATTTGATTCTAAAAGTTCTCTGTAATCTAGTTAACAGTATGAAGCTGTACAGAACACAATGACCAACAATCGTTCTCTCAAAGCCTAAGCCGGTGATACCTGAGAACAGTAATAAAACAACAAATGATACTGTACTTTAGACTGAAATGTTGTTCTTTGATATCGACATATTTTCATTTAATTTGATTTTGTTTACTTGAAAAGTTGTACTGTTTACATATTGCTATCTTACTTTATAGCTTACACTGCCACACTTGCCAAAAGCCCTAATCGTTTTTGTGTATTCGTTACACTAGCATCGTCTCATATTCAATAATTATAAGTGATATTTTTTGCATTTTTGTTTTTCAGGGTCATTTATCGAACTGATAATTCAGATAATTAACTTGTTTATATTTATGCTGATAATTTACTATTTATTAAACAGTTTTTGGTCATTACCTGCATCTGGTTGGGGTTATCAAAATATATTACATATCTAGTAGCATCTAATGCAAAGATGCAAAGTTTAGAAAATTAACCGACAAACATGTCATTTTCTTTAATAACAAACAAAATGCATGACTTTGTTTGAATAATCTCGATTTAAGCCTATTGATCAGTATATTTTCTTTCACGTGCGGTTCTTGTTCACTATTTGCTTTTGCAAGGACTCTTAAGCCCCCCGGTGGAACAGCGGTAAGTTTACGGACTTACAATGGTAAAATCCGGAGTTCGATTCACCGTAGCGGACAAAGTAGATAATGCAAATAAACAAAGTAAGGACAATAAATTGTACTTCATCTATAGGTATAGTCAAAACATTGTGGGTTTAACTAACTAGGCTGTTTTAACTGATTTTTCACGACTTGTTTATAGCTTGAGTTTGAGATATAAATGAACAGATGAAATATCCCCAAAACCTTTTGGGTACTATCACCGCATTAACCTTTCTGAGACGATACCCTTTGAAAATTTCCTGTTCTGTTTGTGTTGAACTGCGCGATTCCAATTCAAGTTTATATGTATAAACTATAATGTACTTTTATCTTTCCACTAGACAGAATGCAGTTCGTACAAAAAAATGAAACTGTTCCTGCTCGTCAAACAAGAGTACCACTATGAATTCTAATGGCTAATATGTTACAGACACACATTAGAACTATTTTTCACAACACAGTAGAAGGATTTGAGAGTGGAGATTATTCTTTAATAACTTTGCACAGAGAAAGGGTGTACATTAGGATACGCAGGTATTATATATATTCGCCAAATGGTTTAACTTTATTTTTAGGTTTAGTTCTTAAATGTTGAACATAATGAACCATGATTAAGCATCTAAGAAACCACAACTTAGAGAAGTTGATTCATTGCTGTCACAAGTTTGGACCAGGTATAGTGAAATTCTTATACTTCAAGTCAGACGAATAGCTTCATCATTACTTGAGTTTATGAGAGCAACACAGAGAATGTATAAACAGAAGTAATAACTTACGTATGAGAATTCATGCAGGTGGATCCCACCCGAACGAAAAACAACAACAATAAAGAAAAAAGTATTTGAGGGCTAAGAAAAGAGTTATGATCTGAATTGTGATTTTCCAATAAATATTGCTTTTCAATTGGAAAAATGACTTATTTTCATACGTATAATTCTCAAAACAGTTTCCTACTCACAGCATTGGGCCCTTTGTTGTATACTCGGGCCCCACCTAACGGTTAGTTGGCTTAGCTGTTTTTGTGTATGCTTTTTTTGTTTTTGTACCTCTTATGGATATCTAGTTTTTATTTCTCCATTTGTATTTATTTAATTTTATTTTTGGGATGAGCGGAGCATGTTTTAGTAGGTTATATACTGGAATGAGAATCTTATGGCTCATATCTCGCATTCCATTGATGCAAAATCATGCTCTTTACTTTGGAGTCATGGGTGCGTTATAAGCGTTACGGTCAAATCCTATTGTTGAATTAGATTAATCCAAGAGTTAGCAGTGGGCGCTATTAACTAGCTACCTTCCTTCGAGTCTACCAATTCAGAACAGGTAGCTCTTGTGTAACTTTGCATGAATATGAAACACAAACTTGCATATACCTGTGCCCTGGTCAGTGAGTGTTAAGTTTATGGACTTACAACGCTAAAATCCGAAATTCAATTCATACGTGCACACACCTATTGTTTAATCGGTGCTAAGAACGTATGAGTGAAAGCACAGAGGAATATGTAATAATATATCAACCGCACTATATGATTAAGGCTGTTCCTAGTGTTAAGTTGGTTGGTCCTCTATTATTTGTTTATCGTATATCTTATAGACCCTACGAGAAAGGCCTAACTTCATGTATTTTTAGTTGATTATTCCTTTGGCGCAAATTAAAATTTTCATCCAATATTAATCCGGTCTTCATCTTATGGAAAGACTTGGTTATCCATGTGCTTATATCTGTTTTTCCTTTAGTGTATACGTCGTTGTAGCTTTGGCGTACAGCTGGTTTATTCTTTGCTGTACGCCTGTCTGTTCTTTTGCACATGCTGTTGGTTGTTCCTTTGATTTTTCATCTTTTTATCATAGTTGTGCATCTGCTTTCTTCTTACATAAATGAGGCTCTCCTATTTGTGAGTGCCCGTGGTGGGCAGAGCACAGATAACCCATTGTGTAGCTTTGTGTTTAACTACAAACAAATCTGTTTGTGTTTAAATTGGTTGTCATTAATATGTGTTTTATTAGCGGCTCATAGAACGGCTCTGAGTTGTTTTTTTTTTTTTCAAGTACAAACTTTTAGCTCAAAGCTCCCTCATCTCTTGATCGATTGGAGATATAATTACAGTTTTGGACTCAGGAAGCCAAACCCTTTCAATTGATGTATCTGATCACGCCCAAGCTCTCATAGATTAATTTACTCTATTTCTGCCTAAAATAATTTCAATTTGTGGGTAGGTTCGTAAAGATCCTGATTTGTAATAAAATTGAATCGGGTATACGCGCGCCCCGCGCTTGGTATTGCTGGCGCAAGTAATATAGCTAACAAAAAGGAGGAAAAAAAAAAGGTCTCACAGATTCAGTTACTCTAATCCTACCTAGAAGAATTTCAAGTGCCAGGACTATAGAGGATTCCCTCTTGTTTTATATTTGATGCACAACCAAGAAATCTGTCTTTATTTTGTTTGTTTTTTTAGTTGTCCTTTGTTTCACTGCTACAGCAAATCTTATTCTAACCCTGACTAGATGCCTGATGAATTGTTAGGTTAAAATATGTTACATATATGCACTACGTATAATGGATTGCTCTGATTTATACATCTTTCGTGAATACCTGCTTTCCCTGAGCATTTAATTGATTGTTTTCAATGGCATATATATATATATATGATGACGAGAAACCCACTTTGAGACTAATAATGGTTGGAGACAGCTTGAATGGGTAATGAAGAAAAACTTTAATATAAGTTTAACATAACAGCAAATGTACAACGTTTCAACAAGGTTTTGTCATCATCAGTTAACCTTGTCGAAACGTTGTA
>NW_013668001.1:62035-68277 GCF_000517525.1 Limulus polyphemus | reverse complement strand
TACAACGTTTCGACAAGGTTAACTGATGATGACAAAACCTTGTTGAAACGTTGTACATTTGCTGTTATGTTAAACTTATATTAAAGTTTTTCTTCATTACTCATTTAAGCCGTCTCCAACCATTATTATATATATACATAAATTAGGTTTATAGTATAACCACAGTTGTATGTTGGGTTATCTTTTAAGTGTGAGTTTGAATAATACACTCCCGATCAAAATGTTTGACTATTTTGTAACAAATAATATCATTATTATTAAGATGGAATAGAAATACACTTAGCGATGTCAAACATCTACATATGAAATTTGTATAATGAGAAAGGTTTTTATACCAGCAAACAATTTTATCAGACATTTGTAGAAAGGTGTGTGATTCAGCATTTCACCTACCACAACAAAACCTTACCAAAATATATATAATGACACAAATATAACATTCAAATTATTATAAATAGTGTTTTGAACTTTACATCAGTTCATATTATAGATTCAGTACTTAGTTGGTCCTCCACGTACTGAAATAACCTACGCAACTGTAAGTTGACATGCTGTCTTGCCCAAGTAACACAGTGAATTCTGGTTAATATCGGTTTGCTCTTCTTGAAAAATAATCTTTCTTTGTCAGTCTCCTGTTTAGTGTTATTTTGAATATCCTGAAATGAATGTGTTCATGCCATTTCTGTCGTAAAGTGTTGCAAGACTTCTTTCGACCTTGACGTGTTAACCTGATCAAAACACGGTCATCTCGGGCAGTAGTTTTTCGGCATCTATCAGTAAACTTTCCTGGAACAACGTTTTCTGTAGTCCGATAACGTTTCAGGATTCTTGATACAGTACACTAGGAGTACCCTACTGGTTTGGCAATGTCCGTTGGTTTCATACAATTTCTGGACAGTTAAACAATTTGACAACCTATAACTTTTGGCACGTGAGGAGGAATGAATCTACACCAAGTACAGAGATAATGTCTGAACAAAGCTTTGATCTGTTTCGAAAGAGATTATATCAACAGCACACCCTTTTATGCAAAACAGGTGTTTATGTGTGTTTTGACAAACAAATGCTCAAAAACAAGTTATACATACTAGAATAACAACTCTTACATGTTTGTGATATTTTGAATGCTATGTCAGGAGCAACCTGTCTCAGTACGTTAGACTTATCAAGTGGATGTTGGCAAATACCTATTACGATGGAGGATCGACATCATTCATAACTGATAACAGACTTTATACATTTAAAGTGATGCCTTCTGGTCTTAAAAAATTACATGCCACCTTACAAAGACTTATGTATAAGGCTTTAGCAGGAACAACTGAATGTTCCAAGGCTTATAATGATGGCATTATAGTGTTTTTACCTACATCTGAACAACACTTGAATTGGTTTTCTACAAGCTACGTACAGCTAATCTTACTGTAAAACTTTCTAAAAGCACGTTTTGCCGATCAGAAGTATCATATTTAGGACTTAAACTCTTTTCTGAGAGAATACACACGAATGACGACAAAGTAAAAGCTGTTATAGACTTCCCAATTGAAAGCAACTGCAAAGATTTAAGTACATTCTTTGGTATGTGTGCCTGGTACAATCAGTTCATTCCAAACTACAGTTGCTGAACCTTTATATCAGTTATGAAGGAAACGTTTCAGGTGGAAATGGACCCTCCAGTGTGAGGTTGTATTCCAGAAATTAAAGCAGACTTTATGTGAATCCCTTGTCTTGCAACTTCCAAGAAAAAGTGAATACTATTTTTGCGTACTCATACTTCAAATATTGGATTAAGAGCAGTTCTGTGTTAGAAGGATGTCATAGCATACGCAGTAGAACACTGAACTGTGTATAAAGAAGCTATACTAATACAGAGTTAGAATTTCTAGCCGTAGTCTGGGCTATGGAAGAATTTAAGATATATCTAGCTGAAGATTCAAAACCATGAATTGTATGTTTCTTGTAAGGTATCTGTACTTAAACTCTAAAGAATTTATGATGTCAGTATAAAGAGGGAATTAAAAGTAAGGATACGAAAATTGGGATATTTTATACTAAGTGATTAATTTTATCACTTCATTTTGCAATAGGGGAAGGAGGGTGAGATAGCAAGTTCTATTTTTTATGATTATGGTTGTGTTTATCGTTTGTTAATCATTTGTATTTTGAGTAAATATGTGTGTATGATGAAACTCGTAAAAGCATCCCTAGCGGTGACGTACAGATACTATTAATATAGCAGAAGAGTATGAAAATTTATGAAGTTGTACTCTCGTGACCTACTCTGTGAATAAATACCCTGCCAGAAGCTTCACTAATAGAGAGAGAGTGACGAAGCAGTTACTGAATTATTGCTGTTTATCACTCGATATTGAAACGTGTTTCTGAAATATTATATTTGCTGTATATATATATCTATACATGTTTTGCTTGTAATTAAGCACAAAGATACACAATGGGCTATCTGTGCTCTGCCCACCACGTGTATCGAAACGCGGATTCTAGCGTTGTAAGTCCGCAGACATACCGCTGTGCCACTGTATTTTTGTATGTATTTTATTATTATTATTTATTTTTTGGAATAGGTTTTTTCCTTCTGGTTATTTTTGCTAATTTCATTATTGAAATAATGTTAATATTATTAATATTTTTGATAAATTGTTTATTAGTATTAGTGTGAAGTCTTGGCCAGGCATTTGGTTATTAACTGTGTTTTAGTAAGTGTTTAATTTATTTCTAAGTTTTGTTATTGTTGAATGAATTGCTTTTGCTGTTGAACCCTGATTGTAGCGACGTGTTCATTTTAGACCGTTATTTTTTCGCAGATTCATGATTAGAAATTAGCAATGAATAATAAGCGTCCACTCGTATGATTCTTTTGAGAACTTGAACTAGAAACTGCTAATCTAGTTTGCTTGGCCAAACCAATACTTGTGCATTTGCGCGTGTTTTCACCCTATAGGTTTTCTGCTCTAAATCAGCTAGCCGTCTTAAATCCGAATTACAAAGGGGGAAAAGCTGTCTACTTTTACTCTTAGGTGATAGCTCACGTAACGTTTTGCGTAGGCATGCGTAAACATTTTGTCAAATTTGAGAGATTTTTCTTGAATAACTTTGCACATGTAGCTTATATTTAAACAAAATTTGACACCTAATTGCAGATTGTAAAGAGCTGTCTGTGTTCATAATTAAAAAACAACAACAAAAAACATAAGTTAGATACTCTATTCGATAGAACACTTATCTTTCGTTACAAAGGAAGAAATTGACTCGAAATTGGAGATTTTATATCTCGTGTGTTTTTCAATGAATTGGCTTGAAATTTGGTATGTGAAGTAGTGGTTTAGTAGAGCACATCCTTTGAAAATATGTGATAGTTTGGGTTACCACAGTCGGAGCTACAGAAAGTTGTAAAATTGCTAAGCTATCACTGCTGTTAATAACACGCAGTGTGTCCTGCAGACTGTTTTGCCACATAACACTCTACGGTGTGTCTTGATAACTGCTCCATTCATATAGACAACATCATCAATATAAAAGAGTATGTAAACATTTTGGCCAAGACTGTAGTTCTTTATATTTGTTTATCTAGTTTACCATCTATTGCAATACTTTGGCTTCGCAGAGGTTCGTCCAGTTCACGTATTTCTGTTTATTTGGTATTATCTTAAATTATTTATAGATTAACTTTTATTAACGTTTTAATACAATTTCAATGAATACATATATTAGCTTTTACTACATAAGTTAGAGTGATTGCAAAATATTTCTCTGTATGCAAGTTTTATTGCGTATCTCCACAATTTTAATATTGTGCTTAGTTTCAAGTAGGCTCAAATATGTTTGATAGTTTTTTATTGGCATTTTCTTTGGTTACAAAGCACCAAATTATTTTATGCAGACATTGAAAACATGTAGGAGAATGATTGTTTCGTTTGATTCAGATAATCGTTCAGAGGTACAAAGAACCACCTGCGTTAATGATTCATAACCTTGAACTGATAGACTAGAATGAATTTAGGAAGGCAAGCCAGTCAACAGTACGCACTACAAACTCTAGGGTTACTCTAACCGAATAGTAAAAGTTGACGGTCACTCTTGAAACGGCTCAGTGGCTCAGAAATAACTCTGAAGCTATAACGCTAAAAATTACGTTTCGATACCCGTGGCGAGTTCATCACATATAGCCAGCCCATTCTGTAGTTTTGTGCTTAAAAATAAACTTTTATAACGTATCCACGGTTCCAAACAGCAAAATGCGATTTGGCGGAAACATGACGTGAACCATGGACTCCCAAGTTCACACTTCAACACATTAACCACAAGGTGACTCTAAGTCCTGAAAGAATTATTTACACGTAAAATGAGTATTAGTGAAAGTAATAATAAATATTCAATGCCAATGTAGAAAACGCTTGAATTATATTGACGTCAATTACAAAACGAAAAAAAAAGGCGTAATGTGCAAAGTAAATATAATTGACCTCAGGTCATATTAGGCTAATTTAGCCTGTGGAGAAAATCTTGCTGTTTCTCTTCTTTAGCATTTAGTTGTTTCATTCTCTAGAGTAGGCTTAACGGTCTATTTTTAACAGTAATTACATTTTGGTGTATATCTGTTTGTCACTAAGTTACCTCTTCATTATGATGTTTAATGTACGTGTTGTTGTTTATTAGGTGTATATCTAATACATTCTTTTTCGAAAATCTGGCTGATTCTATGTTTTGTTGTTTAGTTCAGTCTGATCATGTTACAGCTATAGGAGTAGTCTACATTTTATTATTTCTTCGATTGTGGATATTTTAGTTTCAGTTTAAATAGTGTTGTAGTTATGGTATTTTATTGTATCATCTACATAACTTTATTTCAGAGATTCTAGCTTCGTGATGGTAGCATGAAATGAAATGCAACTGTTAGTAATACAAGCACTTAACTTAGTTATTGATTAGTGAGAATAATAATTTTTATTATCAGCGTTGTTAGGTGTAGAGCAGTAGACAGTTCGTGAAGTGAGGTAGACGGACGTATATCAGCAAGGTAAGCAGTTCATATTTGACTTTTGGATTCTTTGCTCAGAAAACGAACCAAGGCTTCAGCGTGTGTGTATGCTTGAAGTATTAAAGACTTGGCAAATGACAACCTCAGCCTCAACAAAACTCTAGCAACATTTACAACCTCAACATGTGGGAAGTTGTAAAGTTTTGTTTTCGTATTAGACTTTTATGTAGTACAGAGACATGAAGTCGTGCCAGTCGAGACACTGGAGGGATCAATCGCTGTCTCGTTGCCAACAAACCTCACGCAATTGCTGAGTATTTTATTCTTTCAACAATAAAATAAATGAGCAAAACAATGATTTCAGAAAAAATATGATTACTAGCTTAGCTGTATTCTACTTTAAAAGGACACAATAAATCGTTGTATTAAAGGTCTAGTAATTTATGTTAGAATAACTTTGAATACGTCATTAAAAAGCTGCGGTGGAATAGTAGATATCAAAACTATATTTTGTAAATGTCGTTATGTTGATAGTGTGTTGTCATCGAAAACTGGTGGTTTTTGGAAGGGTATGTAACAGACCTTTCCAACGCAAAATACTCAAACACACAGATTATAAAGATGTGTTCGTATGAGTGTTTGAGAAATTCGAAAACGGGAATATAGCATCAGAAAATAAAATAACATGGATCCATTCGGTGCACCAGGGTCATCTAGAAAGAGACTTGCAACAAGTCGTATACCATAGCTATGGTAAGCAATGTGTAATGTCTTTTAACAGGTGAGAATCCACAAACACAAAAGTCAACGGAAAAAACAGACCACTTGAATGAAGCAACAGTTCGAAAGATAATCAAGAATTTCTGTTTGGAATCGAGGCCAACAGGGTATGGGTTCGTCAAGAAAAAAGGCTTCCGATCATACATTCCTTTGGACTTACATTTGAAGATATACCGGTCAAGTCAACCTATGCCCATAGGTATTTGTAAGATCGGACTGTTGAAAAAAAGAGCTGGGAAACCATCGTCCTCGCACAGTAACTTTATTATATAAAGTAAGCAAGAAGAGGTGGTGTGCTTTGGAAATGACAGCCTTACGACAGAGCCTTCCGCAATGAAAACTACGATGCGGGGCTATTGTGAAGATTGTGGACGTCAGAAAGAGCATGACCGGACGTGGCGACATGAACTATTATAGCATGTTGAAGCACTAAAATAGTTTTAATATGACTTACTCAATCTCTCTATGT
>NW_013668001.1:54791-61693 GCF_000517525.1 Limulus polyphemus | reverse complement strand
AAAAACATTTGCGGTCAAATTAGTATCTTTATTGCAACAGTACTTTTTTAAATATATAATTTCTAGAATAATACAAAATCTAATCGCAGACACCGAAATCTGTAACTCCACTTGTCTCACCCTAACATTAATTAAGCCCTTATGAAGGATGCCTATATTCGATAAAGAGAAAATTAATGCTGTAACTTGTGTACATTTTTTTTTTTGCTTTAGTTTAATTAGGACAAAATTTATCGTACTTAAGATTACCAATAAATAAGTAAGCATATACTGGTATTCTAAAGCCTAACGTTAGGCTTTAAAAAAAACTTTAAGTTTTTAGTATGTTGTTGTACAAAATGTCTACTAAAGTATATTTACTGTCACCTTTTGCTTACATCCCTTGAAATGAAGTGCATGCGCATTTAGATAGTAAGATGCGCGCGCATTTTCAGGACAGACAAATACTGAGTATGATTATATTAGATGTAATTCCACTGTTGCCTTTATAAAAAGATTGTTGATGAAACATTTATGTAAGGTCAACTGTAATAAATAAGGTTGATATGCCTTTGTCAACTGTAATAAATAGAACTGATATGGCTTTGTCAACTGTAATAAATAAGATTGATATGCCTTTGTGAACTGCAATAAATAAGATTGAGATGCCTTTGTGAACTGTAATAAATAAGATTGAGATGCCTTTGTCAACTGTAATAAATAAGACTGATATGGCTTTGTCAACTGTAATAAATAAGATTGATATGCCTTTGTGAACTATAATAAATAAGATTGAGATGCCTTTGTCAACTGTAATAAATAAGATTGATATGCCTTTGTCAACTGTAATAAATAATATTGATATGCCTTTGTCAACTGTAATAAATAAGATTGAGATGCCTTTGTCAACTGTAATAAATAAGATTGAGATGCCTTTGTAAATTATACTTGATGGTGTTCTTTCTAGAAATGGCTTTAAAACCATTAACAGCTACTAATACAAGTTGAAATACCCGTCAACCATTAAGAGCTATTATTATCCAATACAAACTGAAATACCCGTCAACTGACGAGGAATGTTTAAACTTAATTAAAATAATGTAACTTTAACAGCAGTCATATATTTCAAAGTAATAACTTGAACATAAATTGAAGTTAAGCACAAAGCTACACAATGGGCTATCTGTGCTCTGACCACCACGGGTATTGAAACCCGGTTCCTAGCGTTGTATGTCCGCAGACATACCGCTGTGCCACTGGGAGGCGACACAATAGGCTGGAGGTAATTAACCAACAGGCTTTACAAAATAGAAATAGGATTAAGTTAAATTTTGACCCATTTCGTCTATATATATAGAGAGAGATATCAACGCTTTTGTTATTACCTGATCAACAAAATCAAACGAAAAACAAAATGTTTACATGGAAAAACCACACATTTTATAATAACTTTTAGTTTAATTAACTTGTGTTATTTCCATGACAGGCGAAATATAAATATTAATTTAAGAATCACTATTTTTTTCCAAGACGAGAAACGCCGCCTCGTGATGTGGCTTCAATACATCTAAAGTAATTTAAACATAAGAAAAAAGACTTTTCGATCCTTCCCACATTAACTATGTCTTTGATAAGTTATTTCTATATATTTCTTTGTTGATTTCATTAATTAATTTATTTATTAGTTACGGTTAAAAATGTCCAAAAGCCTCTTGGACATTGACGTGAGGGATATAAAAGATAAATGTGAAGTGCTATATTTATACGGCTCTGATTTGGAATCCAAAATGGACAAATTATGGGGGATACTGAAAAAAATTACATTTTATGTGATTTTTATCACAAATTTTAGTTATATTTATTAATTTAATAACTTATTTTTAATATTTATTTCTCAATACATATAAAGCCAACACTGTTAGTAAGTGGTCTTTCTCCTAGCGGTTTACATATACCTCTTTTTGGTAGAAAAACTAAAAGGTGTAAAACTACTGAGCTTTAACCTATAAAGATTTATTTTATTGATTTCACCTAAGAAATTCTATATTTTTGGTTTAAGAATGTCTCTTTTCGCTCTTTTTTTTTGGTAATTAGGAAGTATTATCATTAATCTTTTAGTTATAAACTAGTTTATTAATACCGACCTGGTCTCAAATACAAACACAATAGATAAAATCAAAGGATACAGGAAACTTTGAGGATATAAAAAATCCAGGAAACAAAATACATAAGAACCATCATTATGAATGACGTCAGACATCTAAAATTAAATTTATTTACAATACCTACTCCTCCTATTTACGTAATAAAACTGATTCAAAACGATTCTGAAATAATGATTCATTAAAAGTGGTTAACCAGAATAGTTACCCCCACAATTGTTCAGAACAGACGTCATAGACATTGTCCAAGGAAACTCCTATCCATGAAAATATTAACAGTTGACTGAGTTCATGCCAGGTGTGGCTACAGGCCTGGGCCATATGTTTGTTTATCTGTTAATTAATATGTATTTTGTTTTCGAAATATCTGTTTTTTGTTTTAGCCTAGAATGCCAATTAAGTAAATAAATTATCTTTATTCTAGTTGCGCACGGGCCAGGACTGTTCTGATTGTTCATTAAATCTGTTTTCTTGCAGGAAAGAAAGCTCTGCTGGTGATGTCCCAAAACAGACAGTCATTTTGTATGTCAGTGAATTAGGTAATGCCTTGAGGGTACGGCTGCTTTTGTGTTATGATGAGAGTGGTATTGGGTATTGTGTGAATGATGTGTGAATCCCGAGTTCCCCGACTTTATTTTGTATTTCTTGTATGTAAGGGCCAGTCTCTCTCCTATAGGAGAGATTATTATTATTGACAGACCTTAGGGATTTTATATTTAGCTTATTCCTTAGAGATTTTTTGTATTTCTTACTTCAAGTGTTAGTTCAGCTTTATATTTTTCATTTAGGATGTGCTCACGCTGAATAAGTGAGAGAGAGAGTCAATTTATATCTCTTTTGTGTTTCATGAGCACAGATAACATCTGTGTTCCATTGTTTGTTTTAACCTTGCATGTATGCTGTCAATAACGATTGTTTATTTGTGCATTTTTGTGTAATGTCTCTTATGGTTTTGTATTGGACTCAATCTGGGTCAGAAAAAGACAAACCCATACTTTGCAGTATGGCATCTGATGAATTTCTGTTTTTCCAGACTCTATCTGTTGGAAATACGTGAATCTTAGAATAGCTCAGATTAAACAGGGAGGATAAATTAAGCTGAAATGATCATGAATGCTATTATTGTAGAGGTTTGTTCTTTCTGAAAGAGCACACGTCTGATGCTTGTGTAAAGACTGAACCTGAAAAACTAACTATCAGTGGGCATTTTATCTGGAGGAAGATTCAAGTATTTAAGAAGGATGGTTGCTAGGAGAAAGATCCAGTCTAGAAGAAGTCCTCTCCTGGACATTAGACTTTTGCCAGTGCTCTGAAGGTCTACGATTCCCATCTCCAGGAAGTAGAACTACCATCATTTAGAGCAATCAAAATGGTAGACAAAGTTTTTTTTCCCCGATGTTGGGTTTGAGTGCGAGAGAAATACAGATGATTGAGGATAATGATAGTGGCGTGTGGCTGTATTAGTTGGATATCAAATGGGCTAAAAGGACTCCTAAGTATATCATGAAGTGATCTGGGAGTCATACAGGGTTGATGGTCTAGCTACCTCTAGTAACTTGCCATTCTACAATCCTATTGTAGAAAGATAACATTCAATTGAATGTAATGGTCCTAACACTAGTCTACTCCACTCCAAATATACAGGACTGTCTAGCCCAACATAGACTGCGAGTTTATTGAAGATAGGCTTAGGTCACAACTATGACAAAGTGTGTGTGGAGGCAAAACAGTTTTCTCTCCCAGTGTTTATGTGTATACGAAAAGAGGATTTAAACCAGTTTTTAATACATCAAAGGCAACTCATTACCTGGAATGGATTGACTCAGGAGCAGACAATGCCAAAGCCTAATCCTGAGCTTAGATGACTCAGTCTTTGTTATTGTTTAATACTGGATAGAAGTACACCGTTAGGACAAAGATACGGTCATAGCCAAATTGCATCAACATTTTAACCAAATGGAAAACCAAGCCAACAATCAGGATGAGTTCAAATTTCAAAAATGGGGTGCCTCCAAGAAATTCGTACCTACATAAATCATAACCTGCAATGGCTTCTGCAGATTATAAGGACGTCCTTGTTGCCAAACTTAAAGATGAGAACATAAGGCTTTATTTGGGAGTAAAAAATATTGATATCCTAACTAGTAAATATAAATAAATCACATGATAAAAAAGCAGACAACAGCAGTTTTGTCTAGTGGAAATCAACAGCTAGCACAAACTCTCACTGTAGAACAAATAAGTTGGTTTTCCGGCATGGACAGGGCTACCTTAACCCTCTTATGACATAGCTGGTGCCAATAATGCCTCTGCTTGGATATCACTGTTAAATGGAGGACAAGAACGTCTGCTTTGGTTGTGAGCAAAATTAGTACACAAACTGCCCCTGTATTGACCAACTGTATAGAAGGTGCAGAAATACTGGAAGCCTGCTGTTGTCACTGTCACTAGAAAACTAACAAAGCCCAAGTTTGGTCTGACCACTGACTTAAGGGAGCACAAACGACAGCTTGTATAAAAGGTTGTGGTTGTTATTTTAGCTCTCTCTGGGTTGAGTGAATCATAGTCTAATGTGTTGGTACTATGAAGCACAGCACAACTGTCAAGTCAATGTCTGAAATACACTTTTCTATCCAGAAAGCAAGCAATATTAACGTGGACGGTGATCTATCCACGAAGGACGAATTCACAGTATTTTTCTGCAATTATGAGCAATCAGCAATCCAACTTTTCATTGGAATGGTAAGCAAAGTGGAGGTAACCAATATTGGTAGTAACACCAGTTTCTCTGTTATTGCACCACGTCTGAAAGCAAATACTCAGGTGCCAGTGCATCTGAGATGAATATCTTTGAGGGTTGAATTTTGTAACGACTTCTGGATTAAAACAGTTAGGATGGCCATGCAGTGAAAAGATTACTGACTAAATGGAAATGGTATTCCTTACATTTTGAGGCATCGAGTCGTACTGTGAGATGCAATGAATGCTCTACATTGTACGGCTGCTACTCAATTATCATAGCTAGGACAGTCATTAGTTGAGATACTGGCAATGGAAATGACTTTGTGGCCCTTGGTTCTCAAGTTATGGAGTAATTTTCCATGCAAAATGACAGTCCAATGTTTCATGAAAATCGTATTTCCTTATCTGACAAGAGGCAGGTTTCTCAGCGTACAGAGCGAGAGCTGTGTTTTTTTTTTTTATCAACAAAGAAGATGAAGTGGACGACTTTTCACTGGAATAAGTTTTAATTCATCGAGGTCACCTACACGTTCTTTTCCGTGATGCCAACTAATATGGATTGATCTGTCCTAATGGTCTTTGATTGGCATCCATTCTGTATGGTGAAGGCACATTCACTGTGGAATCTGCATTTAGACAAAGTAAGCTAGACTACGTACTGATGTACATAGTAGCAATGGAATGAATAGTGATTCTGGTGAGTATTCACCTATTTCATGAGGTCTGTATATTCTCCAATTTTCACGACATGGCATGTTACTGAACCACAAGTATAGACGCGTAATTTACTTAAGCATACAAAGTCAATTATAGGGCATGAACTCTGGGCAATATGTTGAAAGTTATTAGTATACGTGGTGAGGTGTGGAAGTTGAAAACCTACATGCATATATATATATATACATATATATGTTTGTGATTATATGTATTCAGGATGTGGCATACATATATCAAACTTCACACGAAGTGATTCATAATTCTTGTTCATCATATAAGATACTATGAGCATGACTAGAGAGCAACCTTTGAATGAGAATGCAGGAGTTTGATCCGAATGTTATATTGAGTCATGGAGTTAAATGTAGACAATGGCCTGTAAAGCATTGCTTGAAGAAATATCATCCCTGTTGCTTTCCTTAACGCTGGTTTGAGAATGTTTCGGTTTTACATTAAAACATTTGGCAAAATTTGCTGGTAGAAGATACGAATACTGGGTGAGATCACACAATACTTATAGGAGAACATAGATTTACTTGTGTTTAGTGAGTATTCACTGGAAGGGTTTTAGTTGATCAAAATGAAATGTAAACGAGCAAGGTGAAATTATCTGTTGAAACTAAAATTCATAAACAGTATAATTTGTATAACAAATGTAAGCTTGGTGTACCCATTGGTTTATTTGGTTATGATGGAATTTAAAATACCCAGTTATACAAGGTCAGTTATACTTCATGAAAATGAGGACAGTGTAGGAATTCTGGAGGTGAAAAGTAGCACCTTTGTGTGAAGTATAACTATATGTATTTTCCACGCTTAACTTGGGGCTGAAGGAGGCAATATGTTGGTGACAGTAAGTTTCAATAGTAAAAAAATAAATAAATAAGCACCTGAGTAGTATTTGATCTACCATAGTTACTTGTACAGGTACCTAACCTTGCAGTCTTACAACACATTTCTTTCCTAATATCCTATTGCATGCCTGTTTCAGTCTTAAGCCATATACTGGCTGAGTTTTTCTGACTTACTAGAGTTTGTTTGACCCAGTATTTTGAATCTTCACTTTTCTATTTATAGTCAAATTCGTAGCTATTCTAGCTATGTTGTTGTCAACTAGCCAGTTGTCGATCATTCTATTCACGTTGCAAACCAAACTGTAAGACTTGCAAACCTACAGTAAGCCATGGAAGGTGAAAGATGAGGAGAGTTTTGGTCACTTCTAACTATAGTTCTGAGGTGCAATAGGAAGTGTCAGGCGAGTTATTAGAAATAACCTTTATAGTCCTGAGGTGCAATAGGAAG
>NW_013668001.1:52564-53924 GCF_000517525.1 Limulus polyphemus | reverse complement strand
AAAGAAGAAAAAAAAAGACAAAGTGTAATGAAAATTCTGTGAGGGTTTCTTGTGGCATATATATTTTAATTATGAATAAAGGTTTATTTTGCAAAATTTAAAACTTTTTAAACTATTGCAACAATTTAAAAATATGTCAAAAGATTTAATTTCTGTATTATTTTGTGTTCATCTAGTTTAAAGAGTTTAAGTTTGTAATATGTTGAGTTTTGAGCATGAGTTTTTTTATAGAAAAGCGTGTTTTTTATATATTGTTATTGTAGAATATTTATGTTATTTTTGAGTTGAAATGCTGGTTTTGGAGATAAAGTACAATAAACGCAAAAAAACAACAACTAGCTTTTGAAGCCCTTACTTCCAAAATAATTCAAATCTAGCTAATGTATAGAAGAAGAAAGTTAACACTAATGTATTGACTTACAAAAGACTTGAATAGAATGAGTAAACATTTAGAATGTTACTCAGTGAACCTTTATTCTCTAAATATCAGCTAGACGAACATGGAGATCGATCTTTACCGGTGTCAGATCCAGATGACAACCCTATACTTTCTTAAAGTGATTGAATAAATACCAAAAAGACGTAAATGATCACCAGTCACGTTTTCTTGAAAGATATGTGAGAATCTTCTAATTTATTTTTCGACGGTTTGTTACTTCTCAGGTTTAAGCAACTTAACGTAAAAATTATCAAAGAACACTACTTGCTTCATACACGCTTTTTTGTTTGTTTGTCAATTATAATTATCTATTTTAGATCAGTTGAGTTCAGGGGTGTAAAAGAAATGTGGGTTGTCACTAATTTTTAGTTCCAAAAGATTATGATTTAGTTTGTTTATTTCCTTTGTTTTGTTTTCAACTGAGCTCAAAGTAATACTGCTTTATATATATTTAGTTAAAATCTAACAGTTGACTAGGTTGTTTGATTTAACTTTAGTTAAAAAATAATAATAAGTAATTTTATGACATGTATGGGTTGTTGGATAAATTATTTCATGACATTCACTTTGTAATAATAATTACCATATGCTAATTATCTTTAGTAAAATGTGTTTACTTACACAAAAATATTGCTTTATTTCATTTTGAGTACATGGTGAATAATTTATTACAGCATGTACTTTTTAAACTTGTATCTAGACAAAGCTATAATAAGGCATCTGTCAGTTCTTGCTTGTATGAATACAAGAATATGTATTATTCTCTTTTCAATAATAAGTGACGAAAACGACTCATCCGTAGAGCATACTTTTAAATAATGCGTATGTGAATGCTTTTCGTTACTGGCAGCCCCCTAGTGGCCCAGCGGTATGTTTGTTTGTTTTGAATTTCGCGCAAACCTACACGAGGGCTATCTGCAC
>NW_013668001.1:48118-52213 GCF_000517525.1 Limulus polyphemus | reverse complement strand
GCTGAAAGGGCGAGCATGTTTGGTGTGACGGGGTATTCGAACCCGCGACCCTCAGATTGCGAGTCGAGCGCCCTAACCACCTGGCCATGCCGGGCCACTCAGCGGTATGTCTGTGGACTTATAACGCCAGAATCTGAGTTTCGATACCCGTGGTGGACAGAGCACAGATAGCCCTCTAGGTAGCTTTGTGCTTAACTACAAACAAACCTTACTGACAACACGACAGCCATCTATCAACACATACATGATTTGTTTGGCTTTTGTTTTTGCGAAATATGTCAAATTATAGCTACAAAGTTTGTTTTTTATCTCTCTCTAAAAAATGTGGGCGCCCACCCTGTCTACGTGAATGGTTCTATTTAAAATATTTAAATATATGGAACTGAGTTTCAGTTTGTGAAAATTCGAATCCCTATCGTAAAGTATCTAAAATTCAATGAGCATAAATATTATTTAAGAAAATTAAAATAATACTATTTTCTTATAAACATTTTATTTGCGATTGAAAATATTTCTTTTACTAAACATTTTACTACTGAAAATTTTCTGATCCACTAATGTGGTTAGAAGTAATGAGATTATACAACGTTTAAAGTTTTCTGGGAAACTGTATGGAAAGCGTTGTTTTTCACATTACCATGAAAAGTTTAAGATTAAAAAAATCATGTTCGCATGCTTATCGAGTCTATTTCAAAAGAGCATATCGCTTAATAAATGATCCGATTTTCACACTTGGTGGAACGCATTCAATTTGATGTTACATGAACGAAAACTTTTCCTCTTATCGAATTCTTCCCCCTTCCAGTGGCTCAACTGTTTATAATGCTAAAATCCTATGGTGAGCACAACACAGATAGCCCATCGTATATATTTGCACTTAACAACAAGCAGACAAACTTACTGAATTAATATGATATACAGAACTTGTTAACTGAAATTAGAGTCCAATATTTTGAACTAGTACTTTGTGCGACCACAAATGTGTCACAGTACAATAAAACGCTCATTTAACAAAGTTCTAGCAACATTTTTAGAACCGCTGTCTTAGTATTCAGAAGTATAATACAGTAACTGTTACTGCGTCAAGGAGTGCAGAAGTATAACATATTAACTGTTGCTGTGACTTAATACCCAGAAGTATAACATAATAACTGTTACTGCTTTTAGAGTGCAGAATTGTAACATATTAACTGTTGCTGTGGCTTAATACCCAGAAGTATAACATAATAACTATTACTGCGTTTTAGAGTGCAGAAGTGTAACATATTAACTGTTGCTGTGACTTAATACCCAGAAGTATAATATAATAACTGTTACTGCGTTTTAGTGTCTATAAAGGTAATATAATAATTATTACAGCGTCTTATAGTCCAGAAGTATAATACAATAGTCGTTTCTGTGTCTTAGAGTCCAGAAGTGTAACATAATAACCGTTGCTGTGATTTAGTATCCAGAAGTATAATATAATTGTCGTTGCTGCTAGTCACTTCTTCAAATGCTCCTTAAGTAAAGGGTTATTAAAAAACAACAATAATTTTATTTGTATTGTAAAAGTTACAAACATCATAGTCATCATTTTTTATTCTTTAAATACATTTGGTAAGTTATAAATGGATACGTTACCTAGAAGTAACATTGTTCAATTGAAGAACCAACAAAAACAATTCCATGGTTTAGACTGTTACCTTGATGTATGAGCATTCAACTATACTGAAATGAAGCATCTGTATGTGTGTATCAAGGAACAAAGATAGATTTGTTACCTGTACGTTACAATATGCATTAGAGGGTTAATAACTTAATATCGCATGTTTCAACAGGCATCTTAGAGAACTAAATATTTGATATCTGGTGATCCACGAACAAATACCTGATATCAGGTGCTCTATAAACAAATATTTGATATCAGGTGATCCATGAACAAATACCTGATATCAGGTGCTTTATAAACAGATATATGATATCAGGTGATCCATGAACAAATATTTGATATCAGGTGATCCACGAACAAATACCTGATATCTGGTGCTCTATAAACAAATATTTGATATCAGGTGATCCATGAACAAATACCTGATATCAGGTGCTTTATAGACAAATATATGATATCAGGTGATCCATGAACAAATATTTGATATCAGGTGATCCATGAACAAATACCTGATATCAGGTGCTTTATAAACAAATATTTGATATCAGGTGATCCATGAACAAATATTTAATATCAGATAATCTATAATTTTATGAGTTATTTGTTTACATTCTGGACGCACATTTTTGTACGAAATCACAAAATTAGAATAAAATATATCAAGAGCGTTTACTGAACGATTTGTAGTTTAGCGGAACATTTATTGTTCAGAATAAAAACATATTTTTACACTGTTTAAGATAAAAATGTATTTCTGTTAATTTCAACACGTTAGTTAATTAAAACCTTTAATAAATATTTTGTTTCACCTCAGAAAGTGAACAACACTTCCAAACTCTTAAAGAAAAATTAAATGTGCTATCGAAATCTATTTTCAAATTAAAACAAGAGCAACTTATAAATAATAATATATTTTATCTCCTCACAAAATATACGCCTTAACTTGATATTTAAAATTCAGGAAAACTTAGATTAATGAGTTAACTAATCTACCTTTTATGAAAAGAACTAAAAGCTATTTAATCACGACCTGACATTTAGAGTGTAATTTCCATTTTAATTAATTTTTTTATTTATTTTGCATTCAATGAATATAAACACGGTCATTAACCATTAGAAGTGTAAATTTTATTCACGAAGGTTGAAAACGATATGATAATGACTGGCCAAAGTTAAAATTGAAAATGTATCTCCAACACAGAAAAGATATAGATTATAACTAATGAATGGGGGAAAATATGACTTTAATTATCTTACTAGTTGTTTTACTTGCAGTGACGTCCTAATGATGGGAGGGGGGGGTGCTCGACTCTCAATCTGAGGGTCGCGGGTTCGAATTTCCATTCCACCAAACATGCTCGCCCTTTCAGCTGTGGGGGCGTTATAATGTGATGGTCAATCCCACTATTTGTTGGTAAAAGAGTAGTCCGAGAGTTGGCGGTGGGTGGTGATAACTAGCTGCTTTCCCTGTAGTCTTTTACTGCTAAATTAGGACGGCTAGTGCAGATAGCCCTCGTGTAGTTTCGCGCGAAATTCAAAACAAACCAAACTGTTAATAAAATACCTATCATTATGTAAAGTGACAACTTAATCGTATAAAACAATACTACATGCAAACACTGTATACTTTTAACAATCTAGGTTGGCGCTTTAAGAACTTAAAGTTCATGCACGACATCATGACAAATATGTTAGGTGTTTAACGTCTGTTGTTTAAAGCTTATACATGAATTGCTAAACTAACATGAATATTTAAAAATAGTTTTTCATAACAAAACAAAAGATATAAAAAATTAAAACGTTTGTAAGAAGGTTTTGTTTGTTTCTTATTAAGCTCAGAGCTATTTTAATTATCTGCCTGTGTTCTGCCCACCTCTGGTATCGACACCCGAGGTTTAGTATTATAAGCCCTTAGACCTTACCATTGAGCCATGGAGAGGCTTTTTTGTGTATGTATGTGTGTTTGAGTGCAAAGCTACTTTGGGCTATTTGCTGTGCCCATCGCGGGGAATCGAGCATCGGTTTTTTTGCTAAACCCCCCCCCCCGGGAGACTCGGGTTCTATAAGAAAAAGAAGTGATAACTTAGACTGGGCAGGAGGATTTACTCCTGAAATTGTGCTTGACATTTTTAACCAAACAAGCTTTGAACTCTGCCGTTCCAGTTATATTTATTCAAAATTGAGCTCTGTATTGATACTAGATGGCACTGGTATCTCAAAGGTGCAACGGTCGTATATTATGTTGATTCAGACCTTTATACTCACTATACAGCAACAGCAGCGCAAACTTTTAAGGAAATTGCTCAAACGATATATATCCATTGATAAGTGTTAGCAAAATGTTTCAGAGGGTGATTAAAAAACTGGTGAGGCCCGGCATGGCCAGGTGGATAAGGCGCTCGACTCACAATCTGAAGGTCGCAGGTTCGAATCCGCATCCCATC
>NW_013668001.1:45644-47648 GCF_000517525.1 Limulus polyphemus | reverse complement strand
ATTAGGGACGGCTAGCGCAGATAGCCCTCGTGTAGCTTTGCGCGAAATTCCAAAAACAAAAAACTGGTGATTTCCTAAACAGAATTATACAGTTTATTCACTGTTAATTTAACCAGCATCACTTTCGGAAAGTGTTTGGTACAATAATTTCATCTATCATTCCCCTACTGCACGACCAATCTTTCAACGTTGTTGTGAGCAAATGAAGAAAATATCACGACTAAAAGTACCGTCATAAATAATTTCTACAATTTTTCATGATAGCCAAATCTTGCGTTGTTCTTCTAGAATGTTTTCATGTTATTTGTGCACTCAAAATTACTGCTTCACTTAACTTTCTGGAATTTTAATTCCAAATCTTCTTGGAATTTCAATCTTTTTTGTTTTGTTTTGAATTTCGCGCAAAGCAAGTTGAGGACAAATTGTGCTAGCTATCCCTAATTTTGAATTGATAGACTAGAAAAAAAGGCAACTAGTCAACACCACCCACCGCCAACTTTTGGGCTACTCTTAACCAACGCATATTGATATTGACCCTCACATTTTAACGCCCCCATGGCTGAAGAGTCGAGCATGTTCGGGGATGAGATTCGAACCAGTGACCTTCAGATTGCGAAGCGAGTGCCCTATCCACCTTGAAATTTCAGACAAAACATGTTTGACAAATGAATAACATAGACTCTACAATATCATGTTTTTAAACGGGCGCTCACTCACGACTGAGTTTGTGAAACTGAACTTTTTCATGTAATTTTTATTATGTTTGGCTTCATTTTTTAAAGATAAAAGTCATTTCTACGCGTTAGTTTGCCAAGTCATGCTGAGACGAAAATACTCATAACGTTGGATATGTCGTGAGACAGAACATTTACAGGTTACAGTAAAGATCAATTTATTCTGGACATGAAACTATTAACTTTATCATGCTCAAGATTTGTGTAATATTGTATTTTCTCTTGAAATAGTATTGTTATTTCGTAATTATAGCAAAGCTATTAAGGCTGTCAGCTGCCATATCTAATTTTAAACTATTGACTAGAGGCAGACAGTCAGCAGTACTACATACGCTAAGGGATTTACGTTCACTAGAATGTCGCACCTACAGCACCAATGAATATTTTGTGGATTCGCACAGATTCCATTCCCGCCCGCCAGCTTCGAATTTCCAAGCTTTACCACAGGGCTAATCCGCGCTCACTGTTGAAATAATTCCATTAATATAATTTAGATGCCCAAAAAGGTTATTAGAGAGCTACATCAAATTTTAACAATTGTAAACTTTTGAAATTTTTTCCTTTGCTTTCCCCATATTGTTTTGGTTCTAAAGAGTTACGATTAGTTACGTTTTCCCTTTATACATATGAAGGGAAATATGAAAAAAACATTCATTTCTAAGAAATAAAGTAAAAAACTGCGAATTTGTAAAGCATTATTTTCAGTTTTTTGTAGACTTTCAGTTTTCACCTTTCACTCGTCAATCTTCTCGAATCTATTTTGTCTCCGTGGTAAAGTTTTCTTAAAAGCGTTAATAACTCTAATAGTGGTTTGATATCAATATGTACTTTACGCAGGAAAAACCTCCTGTTGAAATGTACATAAACTGCACACGTCAAGAGTTTATTGGCATTTGTGATTTTCAAATACGATTCGTTTCACCAAAGTTAAGACTAGGAGTCATACAATTATTGCCAATACTTTTATTGTAGCATTACATAACAAGGGACCATGTGATCCTTCAAAGCGGTCATTGCACACCCACATTTGAGAAAATTAAAACTTTAAGCCCATACTTTATGTTTCAGTAAATCGTCGATTAAACTCCTATAGAGAGCTTGGTTCCACTACTACTTATAGCGTCAACTCATTTGGCAAGTCAATCACCCCGCTGAAAAATAAAAGTATCTTAAATAGAGCCTGGAGTGTAATTTTTCAAATCATAAACTTTTATCCTTTCGTCCTATTATCTTTGGAATATAGCAGAAAGTAATAATGGCTGGAGACGGC
>NW_013668001.1:30637-45634 GCF_000517525.1 Limulus polyphemus | reverse complement strand
GTTTTTCTTCATTACCCATTTAAGCCGTCTCCAGCCATTATTAGTCTCAAAGTGGGTTCCTCGTCATCGAATAGCAGAAAGTAATTAAAGGCCTTTGCCCTATCAATTTCCCAAATAGTCTTAACATTATTTTCTCAAGAGAAGAAACGTTACGAGATTTTTATCTATCCTATAAAATAATACTCTCATTCTTAGAACCCTCACAATAAATAAATATCATTTCTTAGAGAAGGAGAACAGAATTATACACAGTACTCCAAGAATTTAGCAGGAATTACCTAGTTGACTTGCAAACAATATGCCTATAAATATATCATATAATTCTATTAGTTTAACTACTAGCAACAGAGAACTGCTCCGATGGCTTGTATGACTTATCTACTACTATATTAGGTCCTATTTTTCAGTCATGCTATTGTGCGAACTTACATCTGTATTGAACGTGTGATAACAATTGTGTGATGAACCTAATGCATTCGTTTGCAATTGCTATAATTAAAAATAATGTGCCAAAAATTTGTCCAACTTATAAATTGATACAAGTCTTTCTGCAATCATAATCATTTCCAATAGAGGTTAAAAATAAACCCAAATTTAATATCATCAGCAAACTTTACTAATTTACTAGTTATGCTCCTAACAATATCATTCAGGTAAATAAAAAAAGCAAGGTCCCAACCATTAACCCTTGAGGCACTCCACTAGTCACAAGGGTTCAGTTTGACTAGAGTCAATTAATAATAACAACCAATGACAACGTTTTATTCTCTCCTATCCAACCACCCTACAATCCAACTAATTAGTAGTTCATTAATCCTCACCGATGCTATAATCTTACCTAATATTTAGTGTGACACCTTATCAAAAGTGTTTTAAAATTATAAATACTTCAAATCCACACCCTCCGACGTCCAGATAAAAAGTAATATCCTTGAAAAAAATCACGAATTATTAAAGCAAGATTTACCTTTGGAGAATCTATGTTTGCTTCCTTTTATATCGCATTTCTCTAAATTAGTTTATAAAGATTCCCACCACAGAAGTGAGGCTAGCCAGCCTGTAATTTCTAGTACAACCCTTATTACAACTTTTTTAAAAACAGGATTAACATTAGCAACAGACTAACTCTCAGGAACCTCCCTACTGTCTGTTGACCTACCAAAAAATGAAAGAAATAAGATTGAATATCTAGTAGTTGACCTCCTTTGTAACATTGGAGAAAAACACTGTTTGGCTCTGGCGTTATATCTGTTTCTAATCCCCCAGTCTTTATATTTATCATCAAAGGATTAACATCTAAAAGGTATAAGTCAATTGTTTTATTTCATATATAATTGTCAGGTTCGGGAATATTGCTAATTTCTTCTTTTTGTAAAACAAAAGAGAATATTAAAAGCTCAATCATCTTTTCGTCTTCAATATAAACCTTGCCGTCAGCATTTTAAAGGGTCAAATCCGCGTTTTGCTTACCTTTAACGTACTTTAAACATATTTGCGGTTAGTTTTTAAACTATCATCCAGCTGTTTTTCTATAAGTTCTTTGGGATTTGTTAAATGTTTTTGACCAAATCCCCTTTTTTTCGCATAGATCTATAAATCTTCCAACCTATCTTTAATCGTATTAAACGTGCGACATTTATCCCTGAGTTTCTTCTTTATTATTTAGTAAGTCAGTTATGTTCGATCTGTCATGTTATCCTTTTTATCCTTTAAGGAACGTGCTTATCTTAAATCAAAAATGAATAATTTTTAAAAATTCGTCAAATCTGCCCATATCGCATTTTGATATATTATCCCAATTTAGTAGTACTAAATCTTGTCTCATGACCTCAAAATGGGCTTTCTGAAATGAGGAACTACACCTTCATTTGTTTTTATCTCGTCGTGAAATAAAACATCAAACCTACTTGTACAATGATCACTCTTCCCTATATGTCCCCCCCCCCCGTGGCACAGCGGTATGTCTGCGGACTTACAACGCTAGAATGTGTAGCTTTGTGCTTAATTACAAACACACCATATATGTTCCCACACTTCAACTTTTGCAACCATTAGTGGTTAACAATGAACCTAAATTGACACCCCATCCTGTTTGGCTCTTGACTATTGGTATAGAAAACCATCGTAAGTAATTTGAAACAATCTCTTTCCTTCACTGTCTAATTCCACACAATTGCAGTAAATGTGTGTAAAAGAATCAACCTCTTGGCTAGTATTTATGAATCCCGATAGGCTACAATTCATATAAAGCGCTTTTCCCTCTTCTCTTAAAATGAATGCATTTTGTAAACAAATTAAAACAAGAAATACCAAAATTACTCCTATCAACCAAATCTAATTAACTTTCAGTAGGTATCATAGCTCTCCGTTTCAACTAAGGCACTGAACTTATTTATTTTGTTCTTAATCAATACAAAAACTCTAACAGATATAATAAGATGTGGAGAAAAATAAAGATAACAAGTAAAGGGTTAGGCAATACACATAGGCAAACGCATTAACAGTTGAATGTTTATATTTAGTGATATATGCAAGATCATCAAACGTTAATAGATTCGTGAAATAACATTACTTTATCTAACTCTATGATTCTGCTATAGTCATATGTATTGGTAACAAAAATCCCAAATCAGTAAGATATATGAATTTACTCTTGAGGGTATATATATATAATATGTATTTTTTTAACATGCTCTTTTATTGTTTGTTTGTTTTGAATTTCGCGCAAAGCTACATGAGGGTTATCTGCGCTAGCCTTCCCAATTTTAGCAGTGTAAGACTAAAGGGAAGGCAGCTAGGCATCACCACCCACCGCCAACCCTTGGGCTACTCTTTTACCAACGAATAGTGGGATTGACCGTCTCTTCATAACGCCCCCACGGCTGAAAGGGCGAGCATGTTTGGTGTGCCGGGCTCTATAAAGACGGACATGCAGTAACATGTTATAAGTATCAAAAGACACATCACAACAATAGATGATGTTGGTTTATTAACCAAAACTAAACAATGGGCTATCTGAGCTTATTCCACTGAATGTTGTTGGGATTCGTGTAATTATCTTTTATCATAACGTTACTGGGAAATATAACTCGTTTTTTTTTTAGAGGATATCATACAATTTAATCTATAGAGCTGTCATACAAAAACATAAAGTGTCTGAATCCGATATGCCTAGAACAGACAACATTCTTGAAGATATCGACTCGTTTTAACGGGTTTCTTTTACTTCGAAAGAGACCAACGCACATCATTATAATACATATTGTATAATTACAATTTAAATAGTACTATTCGATAAAAAAATAACATTGTCTTCATACAGTTGATAGTCGGATATCAGAAACACATTAAGACAAACATTACCTAAAAGATATAGATTAATTATATCAAATTTACAGGAATTTGGCATATAAAACTGTGATCCCAAATACAATTCCAACGTCTAGTTAATAAAAACATATTTTGAACCATGAACGAAAGACCAACGTTGGTGAATATAAACATTTGGTGAGCCACCGTTATCATACTTGAAATAATCTACATATTTAGCAGCTATGACTTTTCTATCAGTTAGGATAAGGTTTTACTGATTTTTCAAGAGAAGTTCTTCTAGATTTGATTAAATCGTTTATAAATAACAGGTAAGACATTTAATATTAACCCAAAACCCCCTCGGTGCGTACAAGAATGGTGTTACTTCCAGTTACCATTGAAATCACATGTAAGTCTTTCACACATGCGCACACGTATATGGATATACGAAATACATGCCCTTGCTTATACAGATACCGTATTGAAAACAATATTCTGTTTTACGAACTACGTATTGGAGAACAAAACAACAACTACAATCATTCTTGTTTTGACCTTAATAGCTTCTAATTCAAGATTAGTAATAAACACTAGCTCAATAACAAACGACCGGGCACCTCCTGTTTCTATGGTTTCTGGAATTAGGCCATCTTCAAGTTTAATTCAATGTCGATAACAAATAAAGCTTTCTTGATTAAACAGGGTTAACGTACTTCCTCGTTCACGGTTTATTAAACCGAGGATGTGGCTTGTAAGTAAGAACACCAGGAAGAATGTTACATTGTATATTCTGGTTCAAGGTACTCATGTAACAAGTTTATTGCCACACTTGAAAAATAAAACGCCACGTAAATCATAAGGAAAAGAACCGAAATTAAACTCTAAGTTTCATTTAAAGGTATACAAGGTAAAAACTCTACTATTATCTTTCTAGTTTCAGACTTGACAACTGAACAATTCCATGTTGTTTGAGTTCTTGAGAATATATATTTAAAGTAACTTATTATTTACCAATAATTTTAATGCAAAATCTGTATTTTATTTTACTACTTCAGTATCAGTTACAAATCCATATTATATGACCCAAGATTTACAAAAAAGAGATTTGTTTGTCGTTAAGCGCAAGACTACAAAATGAATTGTTTGTGCTATACCAAATACGGGTATCGAAACCCGATTTTTAGCGTCATAAGCATATAGACTTGCCACTGAGCCACTAGGGACTATCAAAAAGGGTAAGGGAAAAGTGTGGTCAATAATGCCTATATTTATCCTTGAACTTTATAAAGTTTATAAATATTTCTATATTCCAGAAAAAATTCAATAATTGTTGATTCTGTCTACAAGAGTTACTGTGAGTTCACCTTGTGATAACAATGAAATACGGAAAGATCAAGGCCGAAGAGGTATTACACACGAAATTTGAATTTTGTAAGAAAAAGCAAAGCTTTCAATACATGAACTTATACAAAGAAGTACTCAAACATTGGAAAATGTATGCTATGCCTTGGATCTCTATATGGTTGTGTGAGAGGGAGGAAAATATTTTCAATTCTTGGATCTCTATATGGTTGTGTGAGAGGGAGGAGAATATTGTCAATTCTTGGATCTCTATATGGTTGTGTGAGAGGGAGGAGAATATTGTCCAATTCTTGGATCTCTATATGGTTGTGTGAGAGGGAGGAGAATATTGCCAATTATATATAGCAAAGATATTTAGTTTTAGTTATCTATTTCTGAATTTGTTCTTGGCAACTTGAAAAACACATATTCTACAATCAGTATAAAATTATGCTAAAATCGCAATTTTGTTCACACAATTGCATAGAATAGATACAGTTCGTTTTATTGATGTCCTGCTAAGGAATACAGGAAATAAGCTATACAATAATCCGTATCTGTAAGCCTAAAAGATGTAATCGGTTTCAGGTTCTTCTTAGGTAGCTTACCGAAACAGACATTCAATATATTACAGGGTTTGGTTGTAAACCAAAACCAAGATCCTATTCTATTTATAAAACAAATAACAGTAATAATACTAATACATGAGTCAGAGTAGAAAAAAAAATAATGAAGAACTTAGTTTCAAAAATGCATAAGAGGTTGCTGTAGTTTAATTATGTTTGAAGTAAAAACGCAGTCCTTATCCTACAGCTAAGTTCATAAGAGGTTGCTATAGTTTAATTATGTTTGAAGTAAAAACGCAGTCCGTATCCTACAGCTGAGTTCATAAGATGTTGCTGAAGTTTAATTATGTTTGAAGTAAAAACGCAGTCCTTATCCTACAGCTAAGTTCATAAGAGGTTGCTGTAGTTTAATTGTGTTTGAAGTAAAAACGCAGTCCTTATCTTACAGCTAAGTTCATAAGAGGTTGATGTAGTTTAATTGTGTTTGAAGTAAAAACGCAGTCCTTATCCTACAGCTAAGTCCGGCTTTAGTTATGTGTAAATGTGTATCTCAGTGTTAGCTTAAAGTGAACCGACAACTGATAAGATTTGTGTTGTATTTACACATTCTACCACTTCACCCAAGTATTTTTTCGATATCGCTCCTGATGTAAGTTTAGAATGATAGTCACAAAATTTAGACAAATTCTTGTTCAAAATGGTATTTATCATGATCTATTCTTACGTTATCTGTCCCGAAGTAGATATTTCTAAAAATAATTCATGACAAGTTTCTATCTAGGGCAATGTAGTGTGAGGGCAATGATATTTGAAACTCTTCTTGCATTTCTGTCAACAGTTAGTAGGAAAGTAAACATTAAGAGGTCAACTTCTGCAGTATATATATATGTGTGTATGTATACGTCTCTATTAGTCACCTACATCCAAATTTCCACAGTATAATTCGTCTGTTGGTTAAGAGCACCTTAACGTTATATTATATTTGTAAGAATAAGATAACGGAAGATAAACATGATTCGAATGAAGGGCAGTATATATCATCTGGTAAGTTACAGAGTCTGAATAAGATTTAATGAAATTGAGGGTTTTATCTATACTTCCCGCATGGATGATATACTTATGATTTAAATACAATATTTAAAATGTATTTTGATCTTTAGTAAACCTAACTATAAATTGCTTATTTAAAATTAGTTATTTTTTTTTAAAGTATACTAAAAATAACATAAAATTACTTAACTCAATCATATTTTTGTAAAAAAATTAAATAGCTTTGAGTTAAAACTAACTACAAAAAATATAAATCTGAAAAGTTAAAATTTATGCCTTCTCTAAAGAATTAATGAAAAAACCTATCAAATTTCATGTTTTAGTATTCATTTCAAAGTTTTCAATTTTTTTAAACAGTCGTTGAATTCATGCCACACAATTTTATAAACAACTTGTAGTATTATACGTAAACGATAGACCGACCACTGTTGGTTGAAAATGGCTTACGTTTGGCAATCATCAGGCATTTTCTCATCCGGAAATGCAATACATCCTCAGCTCTACTCAATATATAACAAAATCATCATTAACAACCCCACAAGTACACATACTCTGCAACAGTTAATTATAGTGAGTGCAAAGCAAAGAATTTTGGGTATTATAATAATTATCGTATCAGACATTGTTCTGTTCCCAGTAGTAGATCTAATATAACTTTAGGATGTATTATATATTGATTACAAGTCAAAAGAGGTAATTATCTGTTTAAACAAATCACTAGTTAGTTGGAATGCTATGCACAACTTTAGTCTCCTTATCTAATAAAGGACATTGACTTACTGGAAAGATTTCAGAAGATAGATGTTAGGATGATGCTGGGGATGAAAAGGTTATATTATAGGAATAGGTTAAGATCTTTCTTTCCTCTTGAGATAAGAAGCGTGAGAAGTGATCTTATTGAAGTTTACAAGGTTATCCGAGGATTGCTAAGACAAACAATTCGGATTTCTTTCTACTATATTCTGAATATATGAAGATGAGAGGACATAAGTTTAAGATTTGGAAAAGACAGGCTAGAGTCTAGTTAAGGCAGCTTTATTTTTGAAAACCTGGTGATTGATTTATGGAATGTGGTTTCTTCGGTAGTAGCGGAGGCCAATGCTTTACATGAGTTTAAGAATGGAATCCTAAAAAATAAAGGGTGGGCTTAAATTGTTAATGTTCTGAACAGTGGATGTGCAGGGACAACCCAGATGGATCAAATGGTATCTTGTTGTCCGTAGGTTCTGTTATGTCAAGGACCTAGTAGTAAACCTAAGTATTATTTGGCACAGTTATGACATTTAAATGTTTTACATAACGAACAACCTTTTCAGTTTTGCAATGGTATACAAAAATATGACAATTCTGAAAAATTATACAGCACTCTAAAGACGTTTATTTGTTTGTTTGTTTGTTTCTAATTAAGCACGAAGCTACATAATGAGCTATCTGTGCCCTGCCTAACACGGGTATCGAAACCCGGATTCTAGAGTTGTAAGTCCACAGATATACCGCTGTGCCACACAAAATAAACGTCAATAAACTAATATAAAGATAATTTCACGATCTGAGAAAGCTCTCATTATATGTATTAAAGTAGAAGGTAAAGAGATAGAACACGTAGATGAATTTACTTACTGAGGAACGAATATCAGTCGTGATAGAAAGCATGGTAAAGAGATAAAGAAAATTATAGGAATGGCAAAAACAACATTCTTCAATCTCAAAGAAATGCTCAAGGAGAGAGACATCGAACCAGCATCAGAGGGAACGTTGAAAGAGATGGTGATGATGGATAACACTGAACGAAAACAAGGGAGAGATTCAATTGTCTCGATGACATTAGAAAATGGATTGGAGGTGACAAGCTTGAATTGAGAAATTTGGTGCAGGCAGCAAAATATTTTTGGTGTTTTGAATTTTGCGCAAAGCTACATGAGGGCTATCTGCACTAGCCGTCCCTAATTTTGCAGTGTAACACTAGTGGGAAGACAGCTAGTCATCACAAACGCACCCCCACCAACTCTTGGGCTACTCTTTTACCAACTAATAGTGGGATTAACCGTCACATTAAAACGCTCCCACGACTGAAAGGGCGAGCATGCTTGGTGGGACTGGGATTCGAACCCGAGATTCTCATATTGCGAGTCAAATGCTCTAACCAACTCGTCATACCAGGCCAGGCAGCAAGGAATAGATAAAAATCCAGTACCATAGAATTGGGGAAGAAACTATGACTGATTGATAAATATAGTTGTGATCTTCTCGTATTAAATATTGTGGCTTTTCTCAAATTATAGCTAAGTAGAGTTGATAAAACTATGACACTTATGTGCATTTTAACAGTCTGTTTCATTGTTTGTAATTAAGCACAAAGCTACACAATGGGCTATCTGTGCTCTGCCCACCACGGGTATCGAAACCCGGATTCTAACGTTGTAAGTCCACAGATATACCGCTGTGCCACTGGGGGGGGGGCAATTTAACAGTCCCAAAGGTTTTTATTTGTATATGACAAATAGTATTTGCTTTCAAATCTTTCATTAAAAACTCCAAGGCAAACAAATAAATATCTAATTGTAAAGTTTTAATGGTAAACCAAAGGATAGCCCCTGCGCCAGTGTTTATATTTTATTCAATGATTATGATAGGAAGTTAGCTATTGCATTAATTGTTTATTAAGGAACAAATTTCATATCGCGCTCACTGTAGTCTATTCTATTCATAGATACTTTTGTTCCAGTCCGTGCAAGTTAGAATATTCAGATTTAATGAGTCAATATTTGAGATAGTATTCATTACAAATATTTCAGCCTCCTTGTATGATCTACTACGACCAATTCTTGACATCTTTATTTAAAATAAAATGTGTGTATTATTTGTTAAATGCCATATCTAACTGAAAAAATGTTTGAGTTATAAGAATCTTTTTTGTGTTTCTATATGTTGATAAAGTTTCTTCAACTTCTACAAGTATTAACAAGTGTTAGGAAATCTTAAAACTAACACAAATTTTATACCTTACAAGCTCTTTCTATTACAGGAAACCAAGAACTAAAGAGAAACACACCTATTCCATAGGTTTGAATTTAGGCATTTCAATTTTGAAGCAGCCTTACAGACGCGTTACAGTACGAACCCGTTCTGCTAATAAACATAAAAACTAAGATAACTTGTTTATCTTAAAATTAAATAGTGGACATATCCTTTAGACATCAAACGATAAGTTATGTATTGGATTTAATAGTCCTTCACTTAACGATAGCTTTCTGGTACATTCTTGCACGAGTTACAATAATGTTGGGACTTTTTGAAGTTTGACAAAATTTTAAAGTTTTCAGGGTGTTTTTTTTTTTTTAAGTATGCGACTGTCCTTCTTAGTTATAACTAACCGAATTACCCGTTTCCTGCACAGCTGTCCAAATTACTTGAAATAGGTATTTAATAACAAATAAGTTTCTTTTATAAGCATTTATTTAAAAAGAAATTAAATTTTAATAACTTTATATTTTCTCTAAATCTTTGATTTTCAAAAACAAAAATTACACAATCTAAATTAAAGCTTCTTGATATACCACATTGAGAATCATAGTTATGAGCTGCCTTCTTCTCTCTCTATTTTCCATTCAGTTTCTCTCAACCTTCTTGCTTCGAGTCTTTCATTTTTTAATTCAAATTCTTGTGCACGTATTTCAGCTCTAACTCTTTGAGCTTCAAGCCTTATTTCTCTTTCCTCCTGTGATTCGTTTCTCCTCCTATCTGCTTTTCTAATTATTAGCTTTTAGCCTTGCTGCTCTTTCCTCCTACTATTCATTCCTCCTTCTTTCTGCTTATTTTTTTCCAACCTCTGGACTGTTTTTTAAAGAGATTTTGATATGGATTTTCTTGGCATTTTGAAGGTTAAGCATGCATATTACTTTTCTCCTAAGGTGTTAATAATCAAATAAGAGCTTAAAATTCATTTAAATTGAATTTTATACCAGGAAAGCGAGAAATTCTTTATATCAACTCCCTGTACAGTTTCTGTTAGAGAAGTGATCAGTATAATTAAGTATGAAGCATCAATTCATCAGATACACTTGTTTAAAACAAATGAGTACTTTTTAAAAGTATTATGGTGCACTGCATTCTATTTCGAAGGAAAGTTTTTTAATAGCCAAAGTATCTTTGATTCATAAAACAAAGTCATTTTCAACAGTTCAATAATTTTAAACTTCGCGATTATTATCAAAATATCAATTCCACATACTTTGCCAAATGGCAGATTACCTCGAGACTTGTATCAGATATCATCTACAAATATTTTTAAAACATTGAGCATTGACACATGTAAATGAAGTTCGAGCGGTTCGCCTTACTCATTTCGTGTTTATACATAAAATAGTTCCTTATTCTAATGCTAGATTTAATTTAAACCTACAAATTTATGGATCACTCGAGCTTCTACTTGCTGATAAACACTGCACAATAAAGTATTGAGTCTTGTTTGTTTCTTCAAGGCATATTTACCAGTGAATTGTAGTGTTATACGAAAAGTTTTTTTTTTGGTACATTATACACCTCCACTTTAGGGGTGAAAGCTCTATGGATGTACTTCTTGATCATGATTATAAGTAAAGTGAGCCGCACATTAAGCCTCACATTGAAAAAGAGAGACATATTTGATCATTAGCAAAATTAACCTTGAAAAGTGGTTCTGTCACAATAAAGTTTCATGAGGTTCGAATATTTTTTTTTTTACAGTAGAATTTCTCACCGTTTAGAGAAAAGGAACGGACGGTGTTACAATATTCTATAAAAATAAATAAATAGGTTACATGTTGCAAGTTGTTTGTTTAGCCAGATCATGTTTATGGGAAACCTGATGAGAATTTTGACCCCTTTGTGTTTCTTCTGGGGACCCTAGGAGTCACCATGCCAAATTTGGTCAAACAGTGTGCGAGGAGATAGTGGACAGACAGACATACAATTTCGCTTTTAGATATATAGATTAGATGGGGGTTCAGCCCCCTTTTGACTTTCCTCGTGTCAGCCTGTATCACTGTGTCAAGTTGTGCCGATTTGGTAGTTTTTCCGAGATCAGATGATTGATCCAAGCCCCTCCCACCTTACACACATTGTGAATTTTGATTCCTCCACCCCTCCCCATTCCCATGTCATCCTGTTTTACTGTATCAAGTTTGGTGCTGATTGGTCAAAAAATGTGGAAACGTATAAGGAACATATACACACACATGTTAACATTTATTTATACAGATTAGATGGGGGGTCCAGCCCTCCTCATGACCTGTCTCATGTCATCCTGTATCGCTGTGTCGAGTTGTGCCGATCTGGTAGTTTTTCCGAAATCAGATGGTTGATCCAAGCCCCCCCCCCACCTTACATACACTGTGAATTTTGATTCCTCCATTCGTTAATTAAGTCTAAGCTGCAAGATATGATGGGAATTATTTACTAAATTTGAAATCATAACGTTTACAAACGTTATTTATATATAAATACACCATTGTTTTATTTATACGTTCAAGAATCTAAATAATAGGCACTAAATTTTGTTTATATTTTTTACGTTTACTAGTTTAGTTTTCTTGATATAAATACAAACTTCGTGTTTCGTATTAATAAAAATATAAATATGAGTAAAAAAATTAAATTATACAATATCTTGCTTATTTGATGTGCATATTTATAATTCCACTCTGCATTAAGAACAATCCATCTTAGGTGAACTGACATAATGAGAGATTAGTCCCATTTTTTCTTAATGTTACTACTTTCTGTTTTGGTATTGTTTATTGCTTTTAAGGCTAATTATCATAAATATCCTAAAAACAAATTCTTCTGCACACTGGACAATATAACAATTTATAAACAACGTAAAACTTGACAAGAAACGAAGAAAGTGTAGTATTATAAATGGTTCCAAATTCTTCCTATGCACTGTTTTTATAATATACACACAACAAGAAATTGTATTATATATATATATGTCTATGTTTATATATTGCAGATTTTTATGACTCAGTAAAATGTTTGATAATTCATTCATCTTTTTGTGTTGTTCAGAAACCAATAGTAGTTTGTTTTTCCTTTTCAGAAACCAATGGTAATTTTGCTAGGAATCATTTTCTTCGTCTACGGTCAACAACAACAGGATCCTTTGATATTTAACAACCAAAAAATAAATATTAACGAACATATTAAAACACGTCCAGAATTTGGAAGGCCTTTCGTCATTCCTAATTTTCAGGTTCCCACCAATAGAGACTTCATAAATACCGAATTTACTGGTAGGGCTATTCCTAAAGAAACTGCCACTCCTAATACTTTCTTTACACCTTTTGAAATATATAATCCCAGACAAATAGCGCCTTTTCCTGGTACTGTAGGTAAGGAATCAATCAAACCTGATGTCAAGAAGGAACCAGAAGAATTATCAGATGGTTTCCAGAATAAATATCTGAGACCGAACCATAAGTTAAGTGAACGAGTAAAATCCGATTCAACCAATGAGGATAACCCTACATTAATAAAAGACTCATTAGATAAATTTTCTTTCAAATGGAATCCTTCGTCAGTATTGCTACTTCCAATTCCCAGCAAAAACGCAAGATCAAAAGCTCTTAAATCAAATCATAAACTAGAAAATATGCCTAATACAAATTCGGAATACAGCCAATTATCTACGACACAATCCGCAGAGGAATCGGATCTTCACGGCCAAAAACAGCAAGCAGAGACAATCATAAGTGAAATAAAAAATATTTCTTTAACTCATATCGGCCACGAAAAGCCTTCGCCTATAAACTTTAAAGCACCGTATCCTCCAATTTCTTACCAGAGACTCACAACACAATTTCCATCTTCCACCACCAGAAGTCTAGCTCAATCCAACCAAAATGAGCAGAAGAGTGGTACATCGAAAGGCACAAAGGAATCTTCTCCAGAAAGATCTAATGCACCATTTGACAAAATCGGTTTGTTCTCTACTGACACTAAATATGTTCCACAAGGTTATAATAGTTTCAGCAATCTCAAGCCTGATTTTCAGTCGCAAGAAGAAAGCAAACTGGATAGAGAGCATTCTGGTGTTTCTTCCCAAACCTTTGAATTTTTTTCTCCCAACTCGTACGATGCACCATTAATATTACCTCAGTCGAATTCTTCAGGCCTACATCCATTATTGCAATTGGTAGATCTGAGTGATTCACGTTTAGCTCCACCTGGAAAACCTCGTGAAACTGCAACTTCCCAGAACCTTAAGCTAGAAAACATAGAAGATGGAAGAAAAGAATCGAAATTTACTTATCGCGTAGTTTATCTGCCATATGACGATGTAAATACACTTTTGAAGAATGCAGGATACATTTAATTTTGAAATTAAAAAAATAAATAAATAAAGCTACTTGCAGAAAAACTGAGTTTAAAATTCTATTTTTCAAAGATTAGAGGAAACAGAATCTTGGAAAATGTTGAAATGACTTGGGTATTTCTGCTTAAATCGTAATCTCTTAAAACAGTTTCTCTGACTAGATTACTTTTTATCATTTATTTTCTCTAGGTTTTATTAAACAATTTTATTTAAAATTTGACAAAATTGAATAAAAAAAGTATCTTTTTTGTATCTATTAACGTATGCATTTAAATAGTGTTTTAATGTCAGTTTTACTGAGTAGTATTATTACTATTTTAATTATTAAAAAATCAATATCAATGATTACACTGTATGAAATTGTAAAGAGTAGAGATTATAAATATTTCTTATTTTTTCAATAGTCCATAATGTATCATTCCTCTTCTGTAGGCCTAGCATGGCTTGGCGCTGGACTCACAATCTGTGGGTCGTGGAATCAAAACCAGAGTAAAACATGCTCGCCCTTTCGCCCACGGGGCGAAATAATGTAACAGTAAATCCCACTATTTGTTTAGTAAAAGAGTAACCCAAGAGGTGGGTATCGGTTCTACCGATCGGTTGCCTTCCATCTGGTTCGCAGTTGAAAATTAGGGACGGCGGCAAACAGTAGCCTTAGTGGTCTTGGCATAAACAAAACAAGCAAATAAGCTCCTCTTCTTTAAATGATTGGTTTAATGATTTATTATATGATTATATATACATGTGCATGTCTGTGTTTAGTCTACTTAGACCGATAACAAAAGCTAATTGCATTTAAGACACTTTTAAAAGGAAAAGCAACAAGTCACATTTAATTGCATGAAAAAAGCGGCAATTCGTAAACGGCACTCGATCGTACCTTGCTAAACGTGGAAGAGGCAGGATACACATAAGAAAGGAATAATAAAAACTAAAACTTCGACAAGCTTAACTTTTCAGTATATCTTCCGAGCAAATACCTCTATATTGAGTCCCGAAGAACCAGTAAAAAATAGAGAAACAAAACACATGCACGAACGCATACATACACTGTATACTCTCTCTCTTTCACACACATAAGGTATTTCAGAATAATTAGATATATACTTTAATTATTTTTTAAATTTAAGCGCTTTCGCCCATTTTACATGTCAATATTGCAAAAAGAAGTTAAATATGAAAGACAATGTATTCCAGTCGTCTTGTGGATCCCAATTCTGCAGATACCACTCTTAATAGAATACGTTTTATCATTCCAACATACTCGTAGTTTGTACCTTAGTTTAAAATAAATGTTCTTTATGTGACGCGTTTTGTTTTTGGCCTTGTTGTTCGCACGTTTAAGAAACATGAAAGGTAGACAGGTATATATAT
>NW_013668001.1:4941-30616 GCF_000517525.1 Limulus polyphemus | reverse complement strand
TATATATATATATATATATATATATATATTCTGAAATCGTTTATGGAAACTAGCTATAGTGGAACATGCAGGAAATATTAAATATATATGTAAAAAAAGTGAAATGTAGCAAGCATGTGCTTGATGGTTTTAGTTTTTGTTTTATAATTTCTCTACAGGCACATTGTGCTACTACATTAAGAGTATGAAACATAAAAAACAACGTTTTTCGCACAGTGAAAGGAATCATCATTATTATTAGTTAAAGACGAGTAGTTTCAATAACACAGCTACCATAATCAGGGCTAGTATCTACTTAATAAGACTGTTTTATTTTGTTATTTTTTTGGATTATTTATAATTCTGTGGAAAGGAGGTTTCAGTAGACGAAAACATATCTTGCTCTGATGATTCTGGAGTTCTCACAGACGAAAAGAAATATGGATTGTTTGATTTTTATGTTGTTTATTTACTAGAGTACTTACGAAAGGACAAATGTGAATTTTTGATAACATTCTGTCTATATTACATCATATTTTGATAATCCTTTTTCATCGTTTATCTGTCTATAAGAAGATGATTATCCTAGTTGAAACAGATGCGTTTTTAAAGAATAATACAGATATGCTATGGAAGTGACCTCACTAAACAAAACATAATATCTTTGTTACATTTACATTTTTGTACTGTTTTTTTCTATACCTTACCATGTTCTTTTCCTATTAATTAATTTAGCCAAATAACAATTTATAATTTTTTTCACACACAAAAAATCTTTCGAAGTGATTCTCTAGGTTTGGTTATTTTTATTTTATATTATTAGCATGTGGTAAACTCAAACTGCTATTCTAGTCCTTATACGTCGACGTTCAGATGGGTTACTATTGCACCTTTGATCGTTTTGTATTATATTTTATATTAAGCTAACAATCCAAGTTTAAAGTTAGTATTGAAGCTTTGACTTTCTCATTTAAAGCCAAATTTTCTCGACTTTAAAAAGTCAGCTTGATAACTGTTAATGCTTAATGTACGTTTAATGATTGGGAAAAGGTGTGAATATGTTATAAATGTTATAATAGATTTGTTTTCCGTGTTATATTTAAGTACTTACTCTTAATGTTGGTTAGGAACAAAAATCTAGAATTTTTAGCTGTTTAAGTATAGATAATTTAGAAAAAAGTTTGAAATTGAATTAGAATAATGTCTTGAACCTTTTCTTTTTTTTGTGGTGCAAACTTGGTTAAATAAAAACGCGTGAGAAAATTTTCAGAGTTTCTGTTTTTTTGTTTTTGTTGGCTCATTATGTCTTTATCTTATTTTCTAAATTCCTATTTAGAAAAAACATTGGACACATTTATCATAAAATTAATAAAATTGTTAGTCAGAACATATTAAAAGATGCTGAGTGCAGAGATAAAAGATAAAACAATAGTATAGTGTGAATTATAAAGAAAGTTATAAATATAACAAACCTAATAATCAAAATAATGTAGATATGTGATATGGATAAAACAAATTTACAGTGTTTGTTTGTTCCTTTAGTAAAAGAGTAAAAAACCAAAATTAAGAGTAACAAATATTTCTATTTCTTGCTTTTGAAGTTCATATGTCATCCTGTGTTGTAGCCTACAGACTGCATAATTCTTCTCGTGATTCATGGCATGCTCATTTCGCTGACGTCACGACAGTATAAATTGCAACGTTAAGTGTCCTTTATGTGACGTCAGTTTAGTGTTACTGACACACAACACACGTTGGTGCGAGTGGTAGAACAGGTGACCCCTCCAGGCTGCCTTTGGCCCCTTTCGGGGAAATAATATGAAAATACAAATTGTGATTTTAGGACGATTGAGGAAAACGACAAGTTTGGTTACCAGTTTTTAATTACATTTTCATATTCATTATTTCTAACGAAGGGTTTGTAGAAATATAGCGTGGACTTAAATATAATGAGTTCATATGAAACTAGAACATGTATCTTAGGTTTTTCCTAAAAAAACGAGATGTACTAATTGTTCTGGTAAGTCAACGATCAGTTGTAAGAATACAAGTATTTTCGTTTTAAGTATATATATATATATATATAGGTCATATAATCATCAAAGCTTCTGATTCTTTAACTTATTTTTTTATTATGCTTATCCTTCAAAATCTTATTTTTTTTTCTATATAGCTCAATCTGTCTTACAAAACTTGTCGAACATGTTACTGAGAAACAAGCAAATAAAATCTAGAAAACAAACAGGTTTAACGAAAAACTTGTTCTTAAAACAACGGATATTGTCTTTCGAACAGTTCCCGGGTTGATGACTGGATCATCAGACTTGATATAGGTAAGTTTTCAATAAATATTACACCTCGCACAACTTGATTCTAGAACTTCATCAAAGTTAATAGAAAAATTATTATTGACTATTAATGGGCTAGCCCTTTGGTGGCTCAGCGGTAAGTACGATGGTTAAAGTCGAGTTTCGATACCCGCAGTTGGCAGAGCTTAACAAGAAACAAACAAACTAATGTCTTATGCGAGAAAGTAAGAAACTTAAACAATCAGTTATCCAACTTTAGTAGTGCTAATTTTGCATTTTTTTCTATGTTATGTGATTATAGGGTGCATGATTTCTTTTTTTTAATAGTGAATAATGTAATATACAATTACACATATGATAACACACTATTAACACTTTTTTGGATTTTCGAATATGTTGTGATTTGAAAATGAGACTATATACTATAATTGTAATGTATGAGGAAAAAAGATGCAAACTTGAATGATTAAATAACGCGTGTAAAATTTTGATTTGATTTAATCGATCAAACAAGTAATAAGAAATGCAATATACATATGACTCTTACAAATTGGTTTTTATAATGCATGTAATTTTTATTACATTGAATTTCAGTTCTTAGATGCTCCCTAGTGGCTCAACGGTAAGTCTGAGCGGGCTTATAACGCTAAAAACCGAGTTTCGAAACTCGCGATGGGCACACCAGAGGAAGCCCATTGTGTAACTAGCCAAGGTCTAGTTCAGTAAATCAATAAGGAAACACACGATAAAATAAGGAAGAAACTGAAGTCAATGAAAATAAATCAGAGGATTTAGAAACACAATTTATCTCTATTATATTAACGAAACGGAATACTATTAACGGTTTCAGATTCTTGGGTTTTCGTTGACATATTATTCCACTTATTTGATGTTCTATGTACAAGTGTTGTGTTTGTATTTTCAAAATTTCTTAGCGATCGAAAACAAATTTACCATTTTCAGACACACACAGACAGGCTTCAGAAGCACCAAGTATTTTATACTGATTGCACAAAAGTGGTACTTTATTTTAGAACGATTTGTACATATGTAAGTATAATGAGTTAAAATTAGAATAGGTGAAAATGAAACTTACAGTGGTGCAAAGATTTAACGATAGCAGTTTTACATTTAATTCAACATGATTGAAGAAACATTCTGCTTGTTGGTTTGTTTGTTTTTAATTATGCACAAAGCTACACAATGGCCTATCTGTGCTCTGCCCACCACGGGTATCGCAACCCGGTTTCTAGCGTTGTAAGTCCGCAGACATACCGCTGTGCTACTGGGAGGCAAACATTCTGTGTGGACCTCCCTAATGGCACAGCGTTATGTCTGCGGAGTTACAAAACTAAAAACCGGGTTGCGATACCCGTTGTGGGTAGAGAACAGATAGCCCTTTGTGTAGCCTTGTGCTTAACTATAAACAAACCTTCTGCGTGAAATATTTGCGTTATTTGTCATGCTAGTAATGGGTGATAATGGACATGGTGATAAACAATGTTAACAAAAAATGTTGCTGACTAGAGCAGATTCAGTACTTCCTATCTAACTGACTTGTTTATTTTTATAAAATTTACATGATGACATATTTTAATAAATTAGAGCTTCATAATTACCTTTGTACGAATTAAATCCACTAATTTCAAAATTGTCAAGTGTTGCTACGCATTGTTTATTAACGATGCTGGCTAGTTTTGTTACCGCACTGCTGTTCCAAAATTTCCACTTTTGTGCTTTCTTACAGTTTTTTTCATTTTATTCATACCCATTTCTTCATCTTGGACTTTTTTGTACATATTCGATTCGCGATTATCGGATAATACAAAAAAAAAGAAAGTTCGTTCTGAAGATGTCTTGTTTATTGAACTTCGCGCAAAAGTACTCGAGGGCTATAAGTGTCCCTAATTTAGAAGTGATAGGACAGAGGGAATGTTGCTACTTAACACCGCACACCACCAACTCTTGAACTGTTCTTTATAAATGAATATTGAGATTGACCAAAACAGTATAACGCCCCCACAGCGGAAAGAATGAGCATGTTCGATGATGAAATTCGAACCCGTGACCCACAGATTTTGTTTGTGGTGATTTTATTATTAAAAAGGTTTGGTTTGAATTACGCGCAAAGCTACACGAGGACTGTCTGCGCTATCCGTCCCTAATTTAGCAGTGTAATACTAGAGGGAAGACAGCTAGTCATCACCCCCACCGCCAACTTTTGGGCTACTCTTTTATCAACGAATAGTGGGACTGACCGTCACATTATAACGCCCCACTCGGCTGAAAGGGCAAGCATGTTTGATGGGACGGGGACTCGATCCCGCGACCCTCAGATTGCGAGTCGAGCTCCATAACCACACCTAAAACATTGAATTATTACTTTCCATCTGGTTTTTTCTCACACATGAGTGTAAAAACGATTTAAGGACATGCAACTTGATAACAGAGAAGACATATTTGTTAGTGCACGTTTATGTCATTCACTATTCATCCAAAAAATCGAATTTTCGTGAGAGATAAAAGTACCATCATTCTCTTTATGAAAGTTTCCCAATTACTCACGGAAAACTATCATTATCACGTAACAAAGACTTTTCACATTAGTTATTCAACGAATTATTATATTCAGAATATCAGTAGTATAGTTTTACACAACTAGTTACCGACCTTTGACTCTTAACACTAAATAGACAAGTATATAATTGTCGACTATAGAACACAATTAAACAGTTGTTTTTTTAACTATTTTAACTTCTATAAAATATCTGACAAATACATTTATATTCAACGAATAATACAGTTAAAAACGCCAGCATATGCATGTTAGTTCTCCTCCGAACTATTACGGTTAAACCTGAGTTTCCTCTCTTTTTAAGAACCAAACTCTCTTCAGCTGTTCTTTTTTAATCCAATTATAACCGATCAACGTTTTAGAAGAAAAATATTAACCTTTTTTTTTCATAACATAATTTTCCAATTAGCAATGTTTATAGAAGCCAGAAAGTTATTCAAAGGAACACCTACTCCTAGATCTCCATCATGCCTAATTGACTTTTAGGGTGCATTTTAGCCTCCTTTTGTAGGGGGAGCTACGAGATATAGATTAACACAATTCAGATGCCAACCCGACAACGCTGCCAAATTTGATACTTCTATCTCCAAAACTGTTGGATGAGTTCTTGAACAAACAAACACACAAATTCAGAAGCATAAAACGTGAATTGGTACAGGACTAGCCTAAAATATCCAAACTCCTATACAGGATTCAAAGAGCCCTTTAAGATCATAGTCCATACACCTCCAGTACCCCTAATCACTTCTATAACTACCCCAAGAAGAATCTATATCTGAAAAAGAAAAAAAAACCGTTAGGGCATCCGCACGTGGTACCTGAGCACTTGTGCTAAGTATGTATCTGTGACCTTGTGAGAGGGGATATGAACACACTTTCAAAAATGGCGGCGCCCTTGGGACCTCGAGGAAGTCAGGAACACAAAATTCAATGTTTCTTGCGTATAAATGACGTTTAGAATCATTAAGCTTTGACTTACTATATAAACTGGAATTTTGTTTTTTTCTCGTTACTTACCTGCTACATGTTACTTTTAAGCTTGTATTCAGGCAAACCCATTCTGAAAAGGAATATCGATATTTTGAGCAGTGTCACTCACATCCTCCTAGCTGGTCACTTAATTATTTGGCTTTAGCTACTGGGAAGAGATCTTATATAAAGTTTGGATTGACACTACAGTTCTCAGCTGGTTATGGTGTTGGTTATATTACCTACCTAATTTGAACAAATATAGCTCCATATCACAGTTCACCCCACGAAGATGTGACGTAAAAGTCAGCAGAAAGATTGAACAGTTTTAAAACATCTTTCGCAATAAAATAAGTACTACGGTGTGTATAAAGCTACAAAATACACCAAAGTCTTAACCTACTGTCCAGTTATCACGTTAATAACAAAAAGAAAACATGAATATGGTGTTCACTCGTCTATAAGTTATCTTAATAACATCTTCACACTTAATGTATTTCTGTAGCTTCGGTTTTGCTCTTGAAGTCTGCCATTAAGACCCTAGTTTTATCACACATTTTTAGTTGTTGCCCATTTAGACTGCTTCTACATTTTCATTGGCCTGATGAGCTTTAGTGATTAGTGAGTTAGCCTTGTTGGGTCGATGAGTAGTCGGGAAGGAACTGCTGTTTCTGATTTGCTCTTTGTTTCTAATTGGCGTACTAGTGATTGTAGTCTCTTTATCATGCGGGATGTTCAATGTCTAGTCTAATATAGTTAGTGTCATTTCATCTGTTATACAGTCAGTTCAGTCTAATTTTAATGTTCAGGTAGTCCAGTCCGATTTGTAAAAATTAAAGATTTTGTTAGTTCAGTGATCCTCAAACGTCAGTCAAGATAGGTTTTATTGAGTTGATCCAATCTAGTGTTAAAAATTAGATTCCATTAAGTTGATCCAGGCTACTGTTACTTTGTTATTCGATTACCATCTTGTTTCAAATTTACTTAGTTACCTTTCTTTCATCTTTTATAATACTAAGTAAGAGTTCTATTTATTTCCTACAACTTCGTCCAATTCACCTGACTTCAAATCTTTGGACTTTGTTTATTGCGGAGGTCTGTTCTTTCTCCTGTGTCTGTTATTTAATAACATATAAGAATATATTACAAAAAATTCGTAGAAAATGGGGATGAAATATTATTCTCATGTGCAAGTTTTCTTGACTACCAAGTACAATTTCAATTGTATCTATGTATACACATAAGCTAACAAAAAACAGCACACACAAAAGGTCAGTACAGCCACTATTCTGTATTTTAAAATAGGCATATTTTGTATGGTTGGAAACAGTTATTCTTCAATGAACTCTAAGCTGGGCCAAATGGTTAGCATGTTGGATTGTAGATCTATGCTGCACACACCTTTACCAACAGAAAAACAACAACAAATCGCCAGGCCATCGTGTTTTGTTTTTTATTATAACAGTGGCGATCAAATCCCATAATTCTATTATGGTAGGCTACGAGTTGACGGTGAGTAGTGTTGATTAACGCTGCCTTCCCTTTAGTCTATAATTTCAAAATTAAGAACGGCTAACGCAGATAGTTCTCCAATTACTTTGATTGTAACTCAACAAACATAAAAAGAAAGCGAACTCCAAGTTCCCTCCTTGCTTTTACTGTAACTTCGACCTTTGTTTTTCTATTAGCTCTTGCGCTCGGTGGCTCAGCGGTAATTCTGACGGCTTATAATGCTAAACTTCGGGTTCCAATGCCTGCTGTGGTCAGTGCACAGATAGCTCATTGTATAGCTTTTTGCTTAACAGCAAACACATTTATTTATTATCATGAAATAAATTATCGCTATTGTTATATCACATTAATTCTAATAATTTATTTATATTTTCAAATATATACCCTTGACGCCAATAACGATAACCATAGCCCTGCTCTAACGCTGATAATCATAGCCATGCTCTAACGTTGATAATCATAGCCCTGCTCTAACGTTGATAATCATAGCCCTGCTCTAACACTGATAATCATAGCCATGCTCTAACGCTGATAATTATAGCTTTGCTCTAACGTTGATAATCATAGCTCTGCTCTAACGCTGATAATCATAGTCCTGCTCTAACACTGATAATCCTAGTCCTGCTGTAACGCTGATAATCATAGCCATGCTCTAACACTGATAACCATAGCCCTGCTCTAACGCTGATAATCATAGCCATGCTCTAACACTGATAACCATAGCCATGCTCTAACACTGATAGCCAAGACTAGTCATGAGAAGGCTATGCACTTGTTATATTTTGTCGAGTTTAATAACCCAAGACGTACAATAAAACATAAGAATACTAACTCTTATCACCAAATTCAATGTATCGATGAACTTTGTGTAAGTTATCAACTAGCAAAACAAAGTCAAACATGTGTTGATAAAAACTGAAAATACTAAAATGTACGATTTATGTCGAACATTCATGTTTTAAACCGTCCAATGTCCAGAAGACCTATATTTTAGACAAATTACATGCGCAGAAGTGTTCCAATTCTGAGTTGTCAGACGACTCACATAGGAATCCCGTAATTATTAGTACGCCCCACACCAGCTTAGTGCACGAGTTCAAAGACACTCTGCACCTCGCAAGTTTTAGCTTACACAGTTATTTGGCTAATCATTGGATATTCAAGCGTGGAAAACAGACATGTTAAAAAATAGCTGTTTCCACGTTATTAGTTGCGCAACTACCTGTTCTTTTAGAGATGTGTTCTGGACGCAATGTTATGATGCTTTTGAAACGAACACAATTGAAGAAAATGTTCTACTTTGTTCTAACAGGGCCATTGTTTATTTATTATGTATCAAATGTCTTCGTTGACCTAGTCAACTGTCCAAATGTAGACCAAACCCAAATGTTGATTCAGACAAAAAAACATACTGTACTTACAAAACCAAGGGACACTGAGGTTTTAGGACCATATGGCCTTGAAAACTTCAGTATTCCAACATCTCATCTTCCAACGGCCTCTGATACTTTAGAATAATTAATTTACCTTCGGATTTCTTTATTTGTGTCAGTTTTAAGTAATTTTCTATGCTTGTATTAGATCTTGGGCCTGCAACACCTGTGATCTAAACACCATGAAGGTAAGTTCATTAAATTCTATAAACATACAATTGTTAATATCATCCAATACGTTTTAATAGTGGAATAATACAAACATATTTAACAAATTCATACGCAATGTGATACTTATTTGCTATTTAAAATACATGCAAAGTAAAGTAGTTTTGTACAATTATAGGCATAAGTTTAGAATGATTAACAATTTCATGTTACTCTAATTTTACGAATGATTTCTAAGAAGACCTATCAGAGCAGCATCCGGGACAGCTGTCATAGTTTTTTGAGAGAGCCTCTGTAAGTGAGCGTTGTTTCAAGTGGGCCCAGTAATTTCATCTAAGCTTTGTGGACACCAGGCAACTGTTGTATTACGTACATTTGGTGATTTCATTGTAGTTTAAACCGTTGTGTGCATATCTGAAAGTCTAGCGAATCGCCTGCGATTTATCCTCCAAACACTTCACTGACGCTATTTGAAAATATGTGTAACGTTCTTCCTCTAGGTGTTGGGAAATTATGTGTAATAACAACAATATTGATTTTATTACATTTTACAGGAGAGATTGGAAAACAGTGAAAAATATAAGATCATTTAACACATAAATAAGTAATTTTTAACTGAGTGTGATATCTCTTTTAAGGTGTAAGAAATATTAAGTTATTTATTAACACTACCATTATTATTTACGAAATATGCCGACACTTAATATGAATACATTTTCACTCAGAATCAGCGAAACTGCTGAACAATAAATTTCGCGTAATTACTTCGGCTTTCAGAATGGTAACTCATTGCCTTATAGTTATTCGACTAATTTCATCGCCTCCTAGACCCCCCCCCCTCTCATCTCTCTCAGCGTCTTGAACTTTCCAACTAATGAAAATTATCTGTTTTTTTATGACATGCTGAAAACGTGATTTTGATGTCAGTTTTGTGATTTACAGTGAGCATTTTTTTCGCAAATTAATTACTTAATTATTACAAAAATATTATAAAAATTTGACAGATATATTAATTTTACTCACATTATTCACGGGATATCTACAAGTTCAATCATGTTTATTACAACGAGCTTTCGAAACCAATAGCGAGACATCATTAGATTACTGCATGAGTGTATTTAGAACCAACAACAACATCGGCATGGCCAGGTGGTTATGGCGCTTGACTTATAATCTTAGGGTCGCGGGTTCGAATCTCCATTACACCAAACATCCTTGCTCTTTAAGCCGTGGGGGCGTTATAAATTAAGGATCACTCCCACTATTCGTTGGTAAAAGAGTAGCCCAAGAGTTGGCGGTGGGTGGAGATGACAAGCTGCCTTCCCTCTAGTCTTCCACTACTTCCACTTCCACGGCTAACGCAGAGAGCCCTCGTGTAGCTTTGCGCGAAATTCAAACCAAACAACAACATAGTAATAGCATGGATATCACAAACACTTCAGAACAGAAGAAGAACAGGCAGAAACATCAAAAATAGACGAACACAGAGAATAATACAACCAAACGCTAACTCAAACACAACACAAGGAAGCACACGAAAACGTACACGAACTAGGGAAACAAAAAGAAGCAAACGAAGATAAGTCTAAACATCACAAGAAACTCCACCAACTCATGAAGATTCAAATGATTTCCTCATGGTAACACCGAAGAAAATAAGAAAACTAACAACCGATCACTCAAACAAATGTAATATACAAAAATACACCACAGCATTCAATAATAATCTAAGGAATTTCAGCACAGTATATAGGGAACGACAACTTGCAGCTGAAATCAAGAGATGTAAGCCGGAAGTGCATATAACAACAATCAAACATCTAGCCAAGGGCGGCGTCCTAGTTAAAGGGTCAGAGGCTGCTGACCTTAACCGCCTATTGAAGGAATGGCCCCAAGACGCATTTAAACCCGGAAACATCTCCGTACACATACCAGAAAATAAACCTAACCCCAAATTATTTGCTATAAAAGATATACACACCAGCATTACAAACGAAGACATAAAAACTGAACTCACATATTAAAACATACTATTCACGAAAGTCGAACTGGTTTTTTTTTCAACAAAACACAGAAACTCACAAACCTAATCAAAGTACACATACAAGAAACACAAGAGATACAGAGTGTAATATCTAATGGTATTATTCTCTGGTGTCGAAGATACATGGTAGAACCCACTAAAATACCAGTGGTAGTAACCCAGTAGTAACCAGATATCTTGCCAGTAAAACATAATAACAGTACAGTAGGGAGGAAGAGGTTTACTAGAACCTGACCCTCCCAGGTCGTAAAAGACCTAAATCCCGATCCGGAGAGAGTATTCACAGGTCCTGTGGTGTTCTAGGAATCTACAGGTGATATGGCCTTGGAAGCGGAGCATTTTTTAAAAAGTTACACAATACGCAATTTTGAGCTGTATTTAATTACCACTATGAATGGCAAAACAAGTGATTATTATTGCTAAATACACCGAAGCTCTTGATCTCCTAATAAAATGATAAAGATATCTATACTTTTGTTTTGATCAAAAACCTACTTTTATTGTAGCACTCAAACACTTGACTAATATAATTAAACTTGACGGCGATGAACATTTATTCAAATCTCCGTGACAACGTTAGGCCAATCAAATTCAATCGAACATTGTTTTTTACAACTGGACCAATTGTAAACGTAACAGATTTTATATAAAGAAAATTGTAAAAGGAGCTAAAAAAAATTGGCTTAGTTTTAAACATTGCAAACGATTTCAATTCAATATTTTTTTTCTGACTTTAAGCATATTGTTACCATAAGTTACTTTATTGGAATAACACTCGCATTAGCATTTTTGTTTGACCTATTTATACTGCTATAATATAAATGCATATATAAATATGCAACTGTTAATCAAAAATTGGGCCACCGATATTTGGCAAAATATGTGGTATTGTCACAGTTGTCCCAAGTGTTGGAATGCCACAGTTCTTACGTTTTTCGGCAGATCTAAACATACTCACATCGCATTGATAGCAAAAACCTCGTATGTATTTTATATTAAGAGAAACAAGCTCTTGAAAAAGTGGTAAAATTATTGTTCTTCTCCTTTTTCAAGAGACAAAACATGTAGCAAACAAAGAAAGACCAGCAAAAACAATGCCATTGGTATACATTAGTCCGACAAGTGTAGCACATATATTAATGTTTTCATTAATATTACTTTAATAATGTATCCACAGCCACCAACTTAAAATTGTTGACTTAAACCTCTTGGTGTAGGTGGAAATACGAAAAGAAGAAAAAACGCAATGATTTAAGACGCTGAAGCTGTTTTGACAGCTTCCCGTGACAGCTGGTGTTAAAATCCCACTTCTATGTTAAATTAATTATAAAATAAGGTACCATATTTAAATGTATTATATCTGTTATAGATTAATAGGAATAAGCATTCAAAAGAGTGGTAAAAATGTTCCTCTTCTTCCTGTACCAAAGTCAGAATGCTTAAATGAACTAATTCAATTTCGTTAGATTTTAATAAAAATATCTAATTATTTTGTATGAAAATAATTTACTACCTTTAAAAATGAATTGTTGTTTGCCTAAATAGACAAAATATCTTAATTCCAATGCACAAAATATTTGTAGGTGCAATAGTGAGTTAACTTATTAGAAGAAAGGCTGGAGTACACTAATGTTATTGTATGCATGTGGATGTACTTTCTGATAAATGTTGGATATTGAAACACCTCTTTTTATTATGAAATGTCTCTTAACATGTTTACACATTGGTACATCACACTGAAAACAGTAGCTTCATATCAGTTTTAGATTAAGAGAAATGAACCACCAAAATGTGGTACAGTTGTTGTTCTTATTTTTGTTGTGGAGATGTCATAAAAACCACACAGGTAAATATTAATGTAAACTAAGGGATGCAGTCGGATAGACACCTCCATCCCACAGCAACTAGTGTAATTTTATTCATCCGATTTGTGGTACCGAAGTTCATAACTTGCTAAACACAAATTTTACGTAAAAATAATAATAAATGTACATTAAATCCTGGGTTTGTGTTATTGGAAATTCTAATAAAAACAAAAAGCAAGATATCTGATAGAAATATTTTACACGAACAAAAGCCAAGTTTTAATAAAAGTAAGTTAAACAAGAACAAATTGTGGAAAACTTGACATTTTTTCTGTATGTATTTATGTTGCTGCTTGCCATAAAAATGGAGGCTAATTTTTCTAACATTTTCTTAACTTCCAAGTTTTTACAACATATTTTTAAAGGGTTTTCCTTTTTTATAACTTGACTCTTTTTTTTATATATATATTATCTATTTATGTGGCTGAGCCATTTATTCTCGCTTAGCAGTTGGTGTACATTGGTAAAATGTTTTGATCGGGTTTATAGGTTAGCATCAATAAGAATAGCATAATTTAAACAAAACTTGCATCAAGAACAACCATCATATTCTTAAGATATTCAAATTAAATTCTTTCATTTGAAACTGGCGCGGCATGGTCAGGTGGCTAGGGCGCTCGACTCGCAATCTGAGGGGCGCGGGTTCGAATCCCCGTCACACCAAACATGCTCGCCCTTTCAGCCGTTGGGGCGTTATGATGTGACGGTAAAAGAGTAGCCCAAGAGTTGGCGGTGGGTAGTGATGACTAGCTTACACTGCTAAATTAGGGACGACTAGCGCAGATATCCCTCGTGTAGCTTTGCGCGAAATTCAAAACAAACAAACACTTGAAACTTAAAGTAAACGTTACAGTTTGATATAATTGTGACGAAGACGCAACTCATATCTTTCTCCCCCTCCAGGTTTAAAAACTAACCACTAACTAGTCCTATTACCATGATTTAGGATACATGGGAGTGATGTTAAAATAGCCAAAATGTTCTGTTATTGATGAAATGTCTTAGAATATTTTAAACTCATGGTTAGTGATTGAGTTTTAAGTTAAACCTCATTGTGGTCTCTCCTGTTACTACTTAGTTTATGAAGAACAATAACAGTGGCATACCTAATATGTGAATATAGCTTATGTGCAACAGTATAACAAGTGCAGATAACTATGCGTGCTGTCGAGAGGCGCGTTTCATTGGTGCACGTATACAAGTCTCGCACTTAGGAGGATTAGGGAGAACCTTAAAGATTGCAAACATAAAAGGATTGGGAAGTATTGTGATAATTTAATTATAATATAAGATATGGAAAAATAATCTCATAGTCTCATGTGCAAAATTTCTATTAATAACTTCAGAAATAGATACATAACAGAGACAACTCTATTAGCGCTAAAGCTATGGGATCAAATAATATTATGTAATCGACCACCAACTGTAAAATCACACTTCACGGAGCTTTGACACCAGTAATCCTGACCAATTTATTGATGTTGTGAAACACCGATAGTCATTTGGCATAATAATTATGTGCTCATTAGTAATTGGATTACTAGAAGTCATGACTTGTGTGAAAATTTGTTCATGACTTTGATTTCGAAATTTGTATCGATACTGAAAATAGAAAATATTTATGTATTACTGGGAGAAGTGTAATGAAATAATTACTGAAAATGGCAAGTAGTAGTAAAAAAAAAGAGACTTATCTATAAAATTTACCACTGGCGTTGAAAAGAAAAATTATTAATTACCGGTCAGAGGAGCAGGTGACATGATGTATTTACATAAAAAATCCCTGAATCACAAAATGAAGGTAACATTTATAATAGTCGATGATCTACGTTCATAGTCAGAAATTTATTACATAGATTACGTGACTAACTAAGTAAAAATAGTTTGTTTATATTAAAATTCAAAATTTGCTACATTAAAGAAATATTTAACTTGTACTTTAAATGATGAAGTTGTTAACAGATGATAGTTTGTCAATATGAAAATTAAAACCCAATGTGGAGCTTTTGCTGGAATCTGCTCTCAAAGCCCATACATCCCTAAGTAATTTCCTGACTGGCAACATCTGCGTTCTCATTTAAAAGAGCATAAACGTTCAATGTTTAACAACGAAAACATGGAAGATCTTGCATGACTTTAAATATCGTTTGTGACTATATATATATACCAGGATCGACAAACAAAAACAGCCAGTTATATGAACTTAGAAGCAATGATGTATAAAAGTGTTGAACTTAGGTTTTGGGGAATCCAGTGAAATACTGTGTATACAGTCCAAGTAATGGTAATTTTATGGAAAATTAAACTATTAGCTAGATCTAGTAATGCAGGAGTACGAAAGACGAATGATAAACAAAGAAATCCATCACCATTATTTAACATATTTAATACAATGATAACAAATATTATAATGTTTATACAAAAGAGAAAAAAAACACAATAACTACTCGTGTCATTCCATAAAAATACTAATCTGTAGTTTTGTATTGCACCATTGACGTCAGCCATTAAGAACAATTACATTGCACTCTCCGGTTTTTCACCAATTAAAGCTCGATCTTTCAAGTTGCTAAACGTTTTATATATTTTCTTGCCATAGTCAAAGGAACATCTACAGATAGGATCTATAAGACTGGACTGGATTCTCTCTGGTGAACATGGAACCAACATGAAGGACACAGCATCAAGAAATATAATCATGGTTAAAGAGGAACAGAGTTCAATGTAGTCTACACAGCTTGAATCCATTCATTTGGGATGTTCCTAATTTATCAACAAGGTCACTATTTTTTCGTCCTCTCAAGCCAGTGAAAGTTTTGAAAGAAAATCATCTTCGTTTGTTAGTCAATCCATTATAAGATACAACATCTTGAATTGATCATGTGAAAGCAGTTAGGTATCAAGTTTCTGAGATATTGAAGTCATAACTGGAAGAATATTAATGAGATAAAGATTAGGATCGAAGCAGTATTACAAGAAAGTTATTAACCGAGATTTTGGTTTTTGGTTTTTGCTCAGTATATTTTCTGTACGATTATAATAAAGCAACTGATGAAGATGCAAAACATATGAAACACCTAGTCTGACTTCTATAGAAATACTACGAGGGTAGATTTATAGTAGCCTTACTATTAGCCAAAGATTTGGAATAAGAAGCTAATGTTGGGACCGAGAGTTCTAATGCCTGGACTCAATTTGTTGGATGATAGAAGCCTATTCAAAAATATGTTTTATATGACGTGCAGAGCATTTAAGGTTCCGAAAAAATATATAAAAGACATCATATATATTTAATGTTACGGATTCAAAACTAATAATCGATGAAGCAATGAAACTAGACTATTGCTGAGGATTCCGGTATTAAACGAAAGGCCTCTTAGGTAATGACGTGTGACGGACAAAAATGCCTGCCCCTGGTGACCCAAAGGTAAGTCCGAGGGTTTATAACGCTAAAAATCGGAGTACGATACCCACGGTTGGCAGAGCATAGGTAGCTAATTGTATAGCTTTGTGCTTAACAATATACAAACAAGTAGATAGAAACATATTTAAAAGGCTATTTTTACAAGCCTGTAACTTGAAATTCGTAATGGATTTATTAAAAGGCCGTGAAAATACGTCTGTAGTCTAGTGTCGTTTTTATCAGTATTATTAGGTTAACTCATTGGTTTCATTTTTTCATGAGTTTTTAATGTTTAACGCCATCCACTTTAATTTTAAAAAAGTTTGTCAGCTTTTTGCCAGGTCAGCCTTGTATTAAAGTAAAGCTTGAATGTAAGACGAAGATTTGGGAGACAAGTCGCATAATTTACTTTAAAAAGTTTGTCAGGTTTTTGCCAGGTCAGCCTTGTCGCGAGAGCCTTACTGTATTAAAGTAAAGCTTTAATGTAAGACGAAGATTTGGGAGACAAGTCGCATAATTTACTTTAAAAAGTTTGTCAGCTTTTTGCCAGGTCAGCCTTGTCGCGAGAGCCTTACTGTATTAAAGTAAAGCTTGAATGTAAGACGAAGATTTGGGAGACAAGTCGCATAATTTACTTTAAAAAGTTTGCGGCCTTCCACTGTGTATTAGGTTCACTCATTTCTCAAACATGATATTCATGCTACCTTGACATGTGGCCTGAGGTGTTAATCCGCTACACAATACTCAACCTTCCAACTAAATTTTTTTTTACAGAATAGAAATAATTATTACTAGATCTATTTCCGCAGGATCCCCGAAAGTTTTCTGTTTCAAGAGTAAATAAAAACAAAATTAAGAGTAACAAGTATTTTTATTTCTTGCTTTGGAAGATCATATGTCATGCTGTGTTGTAGCCTACAGACTGCATAACTGCTCGTGGTTCATGGCATGCACGCGTTTTACTGACGTCACGATAGTACAAATTGCAACGTTAAGCGTCTCTTATGTTTCATCATTTTAGTGTCTACTGGCAAACAACACACTACTGTATTGTGGTGCGAGTGGTTAAAACAGGTGACTCCTTCCTTGCGACCTTAGGCCCCTTTTGGCAAAAAAAAATAACTGCATTTTTTTTTTCTGTAATATTTCATCTGAATTTCCACAAAATCGAGATATTTAGATTTTGTCTAAGATTACCATCAGCAATAAATACAACTTTTAATTTCATTAACAGCCCTACAGGTCATCTTCGGGCTATAAAAAATGAAAAACAAATTCAAATTGTAACGGTTTTCTTCGTTATGATTCAACATTTACAAAAAATAAAACACTTAAAAAAGAAAACAACATATATATAGTGTAAAATTATGTGGATTAAAACAGAAACAGATGTTTAAGCAAAGATAGAAAGAACTAAACCAGCTAACTTCTAGAGAGACTACACAACGAAGCAACTCAACCAAGAATTTCACAAAAAATTAATTAAGTAATTTCTTTGCCCCCTCCCAGTGATTTCGCAGTACGTCTAAAGACTTACAATACTAAAAAACTTGATTTTGATACCCGTGAGTGAGCAAAGCTCAGGTAGCTCATTGTGTTACTTTGTGTTTAACTACAAACGAGCAAAATAATTTCTGTGGACTCATTAACGACTATTTATAAAAAAAAGAAGTAAAAATCGGGCAAAATTTATCAACAAATTAAATGATAAAACCCCAAAGAATGACCCCCACATTAGAGCCACAAACCCGCAAAGAAGTCAAAATCGATACAGTACTTCAAACTATATGCTTTAGTAAAGTCCTGAATTTTGTCAAATGACTTACCATGGATATACAAATATATTTTAAACATCTCATTAGAAAACTAATCATAAGATATATTCATATGAAAAGAAAGAAAACTAAACTATCAAAAACTTTAAAACATAGATCTAGATGAAGTCTCAACTCCTAACTAGCAAAACAGTAATGAATCTCACAAAACATTTCAAGATAAGTTCCTGTCCAGAAGAAAGACAGACCGCATTAAAACCTTTTTTTGGAGATTTTTTCTACTAAATCACATAAAGTATTTACCAAAAATACCAATCTTAAACAAATAATACCAAGGTTAAACCAAACTTAAACAAAATAGAAATAATTAAAACAACCTAATTTAATAATCATTTGTGCTGACAACGAGAACAATACCGTTAATGAACGAAAATGTAAACTCAAATCTTGTCTATCACAAGCACTTAAGACTATGAAAAGGATAATGTAGTAGCCAATAACTAAATTATTAGTGGCTGTGCAACAAAGGAAGAACACCACCACTATATATCGTCTGCCAAAGAGTATAAAAGATCACAAAAAAGTCCGTTTAATACGTACACTTTTTCCATTTTCGATTACAGTCTTGACATTTTTCTTATTTGCATAATTTCATCATACAACAACTATGAAAACGCGGTCAAAATATCTCTCTTGTTCTCTAATCCTTGAAAAAAAATTAAATCATGAAACTAAAACGACAAACTTCGATATAAAAACACTATACACTCACAGAAGAAGCCTTCAACCAAGTGATTGAAACTATCATTAATGACGTTAACTGTAGATGTGTTTTCCCCCAAACTGACGAGTTCTGATATTAAACGAAGGAACTCTAGGACAGCGAGTTGTGGGAAACAAAAGATAGATCTGAGATGTCATTTTCACACTTTTCTCATTTTGAATGTCCAACGGACAAATTAAGATGAATGTGTAAAAACCATCTTCAATTAACGAGATTTTCAGCACAAATGGTAGACCTATTAGTTTCAACAAATTTAACAACCCAAAGGGATTCTCATCTTCTAATAAGTAGGACTTTTGTAAATATATTGTTTTTCAAATTGTATTGCATGATTTTATAGGTTGTTTCTAGTTTGTAGTTAAGCACAAAGTTACACAATGGACTATTTGTGCTGGGCTCATTATAGGTATTGTAAACCGGTTTTTGGTGTAATAAGTTTTCAAACTTACCACTGAGTCATTGAGAGGCAATTTCATAGTATTGCTGTGTGAATAGTACTTGTCTCGCGGCGACTGTTCAGTCCTTTTTTGTAATAACTCAAACATTTCTAATTGATTAATCAATGAGAAGTTTATAAATTTAGATATTTCAAGACTGTTACTGAAATTATGACACAAAACATCGAAAAAGCGAACATAAACCCCGGTCTTATGTATTAATAATCAAGATACACATTATTTAAATTGGTAGAAGATGGAGATATTAATAAATAAATTGAATTATAAGGCTTGGAAGAAAATTTTCAAACATTTTGGCGTTCTTAGTTTCCTTCATTGTGATATAGAAACTTAACAGGTTATATTCATTGAATGATATAGTGCTGGTTGTGACTTAGCCTTGAAATGTTGTTACATGATTCCTAAACTATCTAGCTTAATTTGGAATTTTTAGGTACTGCAAAGCTACTAGATGTTTTTCATTAGGTATAAATCGAATAAGTTCTGGAGACTTTATATTGATCCAGTTTTATGTTCGAAAGTCTCCCCACAATCTTCCAATATATTCATATTACGGTGATAATAAAGGAAAACGTGTTTGTTTCAATTTTTTGGTAAATAAACAAGTAGATATGAATGGTCTTCCAGTGGATGAGTGGTAAGTTTATGGAATTACAACGCTAAAGTTCGGGGTTCAATTCCCCGTGGCAGATAGAGTGCATATAACTCATTGTGTTGCTTTATGCTGAAAAAGACAACATTAAAATAGGTATGATGAATCTAGAAGTCTAGTTTGATGAATGTTTTAAATATTGCAGTCTATTATGTTGAATTTGATACATTTTCTTTACCTTTTTGCTTGTTTGTTTATACCTTTAACTGACTTCATTGATATCTTTCAGAATGTCCAGGTGGTGATGCTTCTGGTAGTTTTTGTTAGACCAGCTCAATTAGAAGAATCACATTTTGTTGATTTCTCCAAAAACATAACAAGTGAAAGCCAACATGAATCATCCATCATTTCGAAAGACATCATCAGTAATCAAACTAGCGATGCCATTCTTCAAGAAAAAGAAACCTTAAGTGAAGTTGACGATTCAAAAACGAAAGATGTGAAGGATATAGTAAAACCTTTGTCTTCAAAAAACGACACCATTAGACAGGAGGATTACAGAAATATAACTAACTTTCAAGAAAAAAGTAGCGCAAACGAAACAGATCTTGAAGGCAGTGAAACCAGAAGTAACCGTGGAGTTGCTATTAATAAACTTCTCGACAAGAAAGTTGACTTCCTTGAACGTCGGAGCGTAATTCGAAATAGGAATAACTCGATGTTGGTAATAGGCATCCCGGTCGAAGCTATGACGGTGTTAAAATCAGCTGCAGATGACCATTTAGGAATAATTGCTTCTTCGCATAACACACAAACAGGACTTGAAGGTAGCTCAAAGAACAGGAAATTTCCCTTGTTTAATCATAACGGATTTCAAGGTCATTATCAAGGTCAAAATAACTTTCACAAGGTAAATCAAGGAACTGTTTATGAAAAAAGTCCTAAAAGTCAAACAAGACTTCATCAAAAAGAAGTTCTTCTTCTATCGTATGAAAAACCTGAAGACATTTCTAATCAAATTTTTAAAACTGTAAATATACAATCATCGAGAGAAAAGAAGCAGTTACCACCAAGTAATCATAATTATGAGGAGAACATAAAATATGGTATAGGTCAAGGAAGCCATATTTCGAATTTTCATGACATAACAAATAACTACAAAGATGAAAAAATACTGGTGACACATAATAGTCCTAGCTCTGAGAAAAGTACATTTCCTGTAAATTATCAAGAAGGCTTACCTTATATTAATAGTCAGATTTTTGGAGGTGTTAAAACTAAAAAACAATTTGAAAATTACAACCAAAATAATTATGAAAACTCGGGTTATCCTCAAGAAACTACTGCACCAATCTATCAAAAACCAAATATGGCCATAAATTTTGGAGGAGATACGAATGGATACATTAACCATGAAACCGTTATTCCATTTCTTGGAGCTCGATATAAACCTCTATTTAGTGGCGCTAAACATGTTTATGATCTTCTAAAACAGCTTATATCAACAAAATTAGTACCATCCAAATCTATTGGAAGTTATCCAAACTTTCCTCTCACAGTACCAAACTATTTAACTATTGCTCGACCTTCTTTAATTCCTTTAGGAGGAAATGAAGGATATTATTACAAAAATAATCTCCCATTTACAGATCTTAGTGGACTTGGTCTTGGACTTCGGACATTAGGCGCAATTAGCAGCCTTGGTAAACTTAATAAAGGTATCGGGCTTGTTTCCGGGATTGATCTATCAAAAGATTTCACTATCAGTTTTTCATTAGGCGGGGGACCTAAAAAGTATGGGTTCAATAAAGGTCTCGGAAAAAATATACAAATCCACAAAGAACATCATGATCCTTTCTATCTAGCGTACAACACACCTTCCGTTTACAGAGAAGTTCAATCTTATAACCCCGGAGAAGAAATAGGACCCCTTTATTCTGGTTCAGCGGTTGTCGAACATATTAAACCAAACATTGTCAAAGCATCCAAGCATTCTAAGCAGATACACAGTAGTGGACAACCAGTTTCTCAACTTTCTAATAATGGATTTGTTAGTGGCCATTTAATACCCCAAGACTCTAACAGAAAATATGTTAAAAGACAACAAGCTCCTCAAGATTATAACAAAAGATTTAATGTAGGTCAACCATTTCCTCAAAGTGACGATGAGAGATATAGTAGTGATCAACCACTTTTTCAAGATTCTAATGTGAGATATGATAGTAGTGGTAAACTAGCATCTGAAGGATATAATCATCAATCAGCATTACAGGAACTTAATAAAGCTCATACTGGTAGTCAGTTAATTTCTCAAAGCTCTAATGTGGAATATAGTAGAAATCAACCAATTTCTCAAATTGCTAATGGAAGATATACTAGAGGGCAAACAACTCTTCAAGGTTTTATTGGAGGATACCCTGGTGACCAACTATCTCGCGAAAACCATAGCAGTAGGTATAATAATAAACAACTTCCTCAAGGTTTTAATGAAGGATATAATGGTGGTCCATCAGATTCTCAAATTCATAGTGGTAGGTATATTGGTGGAATGCAGATTCCTAACGGTTCTCATGAAAACTTCAGTGGTGATCCACCAGTTATCCAAATTAATAATGGAGGGTACAGTGCACCAGTTCCACAAGTAGTTAATCGAGGTTATAGTAGTGGTCAAAATACTCCTCAGGGGTTTGGTAATAGTAAACATCAGTTTCTTCAAGATTTTAATGTGGAATCTAATAGTAATAAATTAGTTTCTCAAGGTTTTACTGGTGGGAGTATCGGAAGACAAAGAGCCATTGAAGGTTCGAATGAAGGATCCAGTGAATATAGTAAAGTTCATCAAGTTCCTCAAGGTTACAATGGAGGATATAATGGCATAAACAATGTTCCACAAGATCAAAATATCTGGCATAGTGTTTCATATCAAGATCCTTTTGGTAAACCAAACTTTGTTCAACAGAATCCAAATGGTGGGGATACTAATTTAAACACCCCACAATCAGTATATCATGACAATTCTGGTCGTGCGGAAAACAAAAATATTTTCGCAATGAAAACAATTGCAAATCGTGCTGACCTAGACAGTTTGCTTAGCTATGAAGTTCCAAATAACGGAGAAGAGGATTCTTATGGATTTCCTTTCCTTCTACTAAATGAAAGTTTTAAGCAGTACATACAAAGAATTCACAACCGTGATAAACCCACGAGAAACATCGAAACTGCTAACTTAGCCAAAGATCGAGTAGATGAACAAGGGAATACCCCTAAAACGAAAAGCGAAGTAAATACTACGGTAAAACACAGTAATCTTCTAACAAGCAATAATCCATTGCTCATGTTTGAGAAAAAGAAGGTTTTTCCCAAAAAATCAGTTTATCAAAACCAACAAAAAGATGTCCCATTAAATGAAACCCAAACACCCATAGCAACTAGTCGGCAAAAAATCACTAATAAAACCACTAACAACAAAATAGTAAAAAGAAATTTCACGGAAAACTACTTCAATTTAACAAGTTACGATTTTAAACCAGAAATATCTAGTAGTTTAAATAGGTTTACGTTGGCTACAGAAGATGAAAATGTGAAGTTTATTGGACAAAAAGAGCTTCAACTAAGTGAAACAAAAGAAGACACAGTGGAATCTCTTGACTATGACTCTACATCTAAAGCAGTTCGGAATAACAATCGGGATATCTCTGTTCTTATTATAGAAAGCAATATTTCTGACACAAAGAATAAATCTTTAAGTCAGTGATCTGTACTGGCTTCAAATATATCAGAGTAGAAAATGTCAGCTATACTGGTCGTCTTTCGTCGTTTACAGAGGAAAAAGGAATTGAAATGTGAAATAAACATCTCTTGAGGCCAACAAAAATAGGTTACTTCAAAATTTTTAGAGAACCAAGTATTTTCTGAAAGAACTTGAACTTGTAATAGATGATGTTATAGAAATGTCTATCCTTCCAAAGCTTTATTATCTTTAATGGAGTCATACTAGTCTTCTGAAGAGGTTGAAAAATTTTTAAATCGTGTTTTCAAAAGTTCTTTTGATTTCATGAAAAGATAGAAAATCCTTACATCTTTTATTTCTTTATTTAACGATAACAGTGGTACGATCATCCCAAGAAGAAATTTTATTCCAAAAAAAAAAAAAACATTAAAAATCCCAAATTGAAGATTTTCTGGTTAAATCTTCCTACTGGGAATAAATTTCGTACATAAATAGCGATGATTTTATTGGCGTAAGTAATAGAAAAAACATAACTGAACAAGATCAGCAGAAAATAAAACAAATAAAATTTTCGCAGAGGCACATTCCAAGAGACAAATGCAATCAGGAATCTGGAAGGAATAGTCACGATCGTTGAAATTTCGATCTCTCATTGGTTGACAGTGAATTTCAGAGGTCGGTGCCACCAAATTACAAATAAACACTCCAAACAACAAGTGAGGCTACCTATAACCATGCATTTGTGAACGTGATTATGTTTCCTGCGATGCTGTCAATAAGAATCAATAACAGTATTTGAAAAGCATTGATATCAATAATGTCTGGCTATAAATCAATGAGCTCAAAATCACAAATTCGAGTAAGAGTGATTTTACCCATATAAGTACACCACAAACTTTATTCTAATTTTGTTTATTTATCCTTCTTCTCATAATAAGATTACGACGCTAAGAATCAGGTTTCAATACCCGTGGTGAGCAGAGCATAGATAGACCATTGTATATCTTTGCGCTTAACAACAACAAACAAACAGCCAATTCCCCTTATAATCAAGATACTCATACTAAACACTTCACCAGACAGACATATATTCAAGCACTTCTTATTTCACTTCTTAAAAGTATAATTTTTTCGTTATATTAAATCTTATTTGAATTCAATAAAATTATATACATCAAGACAAAACTGAAAAGAGCGACCACGGGTTCTCTAGGTAAGAAGATGAAACAACGAAGAAAATGGTTTGTTTTCCAAGGTAACCAGCGCATACAATTAACCAAGAAATGCTTTAGAACAAATGAGATAAATATAGTTAAAATACTTTACTTAGTTTTTTTTAGTGCAGAGCAACATTTAAAAAAACTATATTGTACTAATATAACTGTAAAACTTTCAAAGTTTGTCAAAGATCATAGAAGACGATTATGGAAAAATAATGTTGCAAACATCAGTTTTATGTCTAGAATTTTATTTGAGATGTGTAACAATTTAATGCTGCAATTATAAAGCGATAGAAGAAGACACCATATTATTTCTAAGCCTACGTCCTGTGATCAAACTTTCTGTGATTTTTCTAAGTTGTATACGTTTTTGTATTTTGCATTTTCGCATGATAATACTTATTAAATCTCATGTATACCAAAAAATAAAAAATTTATAAGCTGGTACTTACTAAATTATTGTTTCTGTGTTTTATGAGAAGAAAAATATCATAACAAACATATAAATCTTGCTTACTAAACTAGTTCGTAAATCTTATAATAAATAAAGTTATATAAGATAAAATTTACGAGACACTTATATAATAAATAAAGTTATCTAAGATAAAATTTACGGGACACTTATATAATAAATAAAGTTATCTAAGATAAAAATTTATGGGACACTTATATAATAAATAAAGTTATATAAGATAAAATTTATGGGACACTTATATAATAAATAAAGTTATATATGATAAAATTTACGGGACACTTATATAATAAATAAAGTTATATAAGATAAAATTTACGGGAAACTTATATAATAAATAATGTTATATATGATAAAATTTACGGGACACTTATATAATAAATAAAG
>NW_013668001.1:0-3961 GCF_000517525.1 Limulus polyphemus | reverse complement strand
GACACTTATATAATAAATAAAGTTATCTAAGATAAAATTTACGTGACACTTATATAATAAATAAAGTTATCTAAGATAAAATTTACGTGACACTTTCAAAAGACGATAAAATGGATTTGTATGAACTTTATATTTATGTATGAACCATGTATTTTTTTAATATCTTACTATTTACCAAACTCGGTAATATACTGCTTTTCCTTTAATTTTATCTTCGAGAGAAAAAAACGATAAAGAGTAGTCACATTATTTTATTTTTTTGTAAATACATTTCCTGGTTTTCGAAAATTTGCCAAACGCCGTTCCTGTTTAACAGAAGGTATAGACAGAGGAAAGCATACTTGAAAGGTGTTGTTAATGAACTGCATCTGTATAGGACGTTTTTTTGAACGACATTTCGAGCTGCTAACTGAATGAAGATCTACCCAAAACATTTCCTAGACAGAAGCAGTCCATTAATAACGCATTTAAAGTAAATGACGTTCCGTTAATTTTAAATCTTTGCTGTCATTATATTTTAATATTACTCGTGTAAAACTCTGCACTTAGGGTACCCATATTTGATGGAAATATTTTTACCATTTTTGCTCAAATTATAAAGCAATTTAAATAATAAATAGTAGATCGAAGTGGTGGTTAAACCTAGGATCATTAATGTATGGATAGCTTATTCATGCTACAAAGCTGTTTATTCAGTCCCATTGCATATATCGACCAGACGTGACCTAGTGGTTAGCGTGTTAGGCTGTGGATATGAAGGTTTATGGTTCGCGCCTTGTTACCATGTTCTAGAAAAATCCCGTAATTTGATTAGAATAACCCAAGAAGAGGCGGTGGGAGTTGTTGAGTTGTTCCCTTCCTTCATGTTTGCCAGCTGAAAATTAGGGATAACCTCTTTATAGCTTCGTCTGTATATTCAAAATAAACAAGCAAGACGGCCATCTTGTTTTTGAATGCAGTTTTCATTAATTAATCCATTCACTGGGGCTGACTTTTTTTTTCCTTCTGCAAGGCCCGGCATGGCCAGGTGGATAGGGCGCTCGAATCGCAATCTGCGGGTCGCGGGTTTGAATCCCCGTCACACCAAACATGCTCGCCCTTTCAGCCGTGGGGGCGTTATAATGTGACGGTCAATCCCACTATTCGTTGGAAAAGTGTAGCCCAAGAGTTGGCGGTTGGTGGTGATGACTAGCTGCCTTCCCTCTAGTCTTTCACTGCTAAATTAGAGACGGCTAGCGCACACTGCTGCTGTGCCATATATGGGGGTTTTATTAATAAATTTCCCTCGTGAACTGGTAAGAGGTATTTATGAGTATTGAGGCATCTCTTCATCCTCCCAAGCATTGTTAACGATCAATGTTTAATGCTTTCTCGTCAATACCTCTAACGATGTCAACGAAATCCCATATATTGCACAGTTGCGGTGTACGGTGTACGTGACAGTCGCAGTGAATGAGTTAGTACGAACGACAGGAAAAAGCAAAAGGCTTTAAAATAAACCTTTTTTTATTATAAATTATATTTCAAGTTAAAACAAATATTGGATATATATATATACTTTGTTTTAGACATTCTTATGATTGGAAACTCTTTTACTTGCACAATTGGATAAAATGGACTCCCAGTATAAAGAGAAGTGAACTCCATATAACTCAGAAAATTGCAGTCTAAAATAAATTCTGCAATTAGCAACTGCATTTAAATCACTTAAGTCAATGCTTTCGCTATTGGTCTGGAAGGCTGGGTGCTATGTGCAAATTGCACATTATCTAGAATAATGGCACAACATAACATGCGTATTATTGTATAGTAATGACGTACATTGCAACCAAAGCCCGTGGTGGAAATATACGTCATTTGTATGATGTAGGAGGGCCCCATGAGGAATGGGAGTCAAATTATCTTAAACCACTTATCGTAACAGTAAAATAATAGAGTGTTTTTTTTAATGGAACATTTGGCTGTATATGATTTCTTATTCTTTGAAATCAACGGAGGGAAATTTCCTACAATATCTACTTTGTAACCATAAAAAAAATCAAAGTACTTATCTTAGATCAAAGTTGTTCAAAAACAAAACAGAAAAAAAAATTAAGCCACACTTTGGATCATCCATGTTTGCACCTGTCCGTTAGTGTGTTTATGTAAGGGATGAGGTCAACAATAGTTACACACAATTCACCCCAGTTGGCAGAACCTATTTTTCTTTATTCCTTGTGGTAATAAGAAACGTGAACCTCCTTAAAAAAGTATATTTTATTTGGTTTAGTTTGGTACAATTAAGAATGACAAACAATTCACTGATTCCCTAAAATCCAAAAAATACTTTACATAAACACAGTGAGCGCCTTTGTTTTGTTCCTAAAGATCTTCAAATATTGATACTTGCCAAAAGGTAACGCTTATCAAATTTATTCGATTAGACTTAGAACATTCTGTATAGTTGGGTATACAGTGTTTGAACTGCCTTATTTCTTCCAGTTAAACCCTCAAGTGTCTTTTTATTATTGTTTCTCTAGCGAATCAGTAAATCGTTTATCGATTCTAAATAAGCCAAATCCAATCAGAGCCCAATAAATAAAAATATATATTTTTAAAGAAGTCGACATTTTATATTACTAGTATCAATATTTGATAATATTTAGGAACAAAACAAAGGCGCTCACTGCAATTATGTAAATTAAAGCATTAATATAGTTAAGACTGTATAAATACACGCTAAAAGCTATCAGCCTTGTTATTTTCCCATTAAACCGTCATTTGTTTGGTTTTTTAGAGAATCAGTGAATCGTTTGTCAATCCTAGATAAACGAAACTCAATCATTGTTATTATGTAAATTTAAACATTCGTGTAGTTAAGATTGCATAAGTTCTCGCTAAAAACTATAGAACTAATAAAAAAATTACAATATCTGAACATTGAAACAGTAACCCACTCACTAAAAGTTACACACACACACTTTTTTTTTCAACGCTAACTCTTTTACAAATTACCTAATCGTTCTCAAGTTATGTAATCTCTCAGGTTACCTAATTGTCCATTCCTCGTTACAAACTTGTTTCGATGGTTTCGCATTTTCCTCAAAGTTTTATAAAGTCTTTTTACAAAACTTTCTTGAACCCTAGCCTAATGGATATGAAAACGTCAAAAAGAAAAACAAACTATATCATGCGATCAAACGTGTAACAACAATAATATTGCACCATGTAAATGCTTAAATAACATCAAATATTTTATATTTCAGAAGCCTGTTACCGTTGTTAACAAACACGTCATGCTTTACGAAGCTGTGTGTTATTAGAAATTTTCCTAAAGTGTTTTCGATACGGTGCACTGAACCTCTTGTGTTTACAAGAAAAATGTTCATTTAATTGTCATTATTATTACATTATTAGCTATCCTACCACTGTTCAATAATATGCTATCTTTCAGTTGATCGAACAAAGGTAATTTAATGTCAGAAGCGATAAGATGTGAAGTTTATCTAGTAATGAGGACACATCTCATCCATAATATGCTCTTCAAGAAAGACTTTCTCTAAATATTTAAACATATTTAATAACGTAGATATGGCAGGGAAATATGTATGGTATAATATCAGAACCTAAATCCAAATCATACGTATAACAAAAAATATAAGAAAACACATCGTTTCAGTTAGCATAGTAAACAATAGCGTTTACAGCATCGTCAAGGCATCATGGACTTATCAATATTTTAATATGAAAAATGTAACTAAGTATTTGAATACTTCAGTATTCAAAATTTTAACATTCTTCGACTGCTAATAACAGTCCAAGGGTCTTGTCAAGAAATACAAAATATTGTTGCGTCATCGAGTCACATGACTACTGTGACGCAACGTTTCTAGAACTATCATGTACTTTGGCGAATGTTCTAGTTCTTACTAGATATAGGATAGGCTGGTATATAAAAGAGGGGAATGTAATGTCTGGGTAG
>NW_013668000.1:191848-193628 GCF_000517525.1 Limulus polyphemus | reverse complement strand
GCTGTGGAGGTAAGATTGAACATGCGTGGAGGCTAACTCATACCTTAGCATATGGCAGAAATATCGTCTCCCTATGATGCCTGTAGGAGGATAAAAAAGAGTAGTTTTCCACCATGATGAATAGCTGCCCAAACATGTACTGCACCACCTCCTGTGTTTTCTCTATGGGAAATTTAGTTTCCCTCATCTGTTCTCCAGGCAAACGATGAACATGAATACTATCATCGGCCTTAATAAGCTGGAAACAGTACTGATATGAAAATATGACGTGTCTCCAGTGTCATAACTGTAAGTTGGCATGCTGTCTTGTCCAAGTAATAAGGTGAAGGCGGCGAATTCTGGTTAATATCGATTTGCAGAAGCTCTTTTTGCTAAATAACCTTGTTTGGTCACTCTCATATTCATTATTCTTCTGGAAACCATAAAATGAATGTCTTCATGTCATTTCTCTTATAAGGTGTTGCAATACTTCTTCCGACCTTGACGTGTTTAACTGAGCGAAACACGGTCATCCTGGGCAGTAGTCTTTCAGCGTCTACCAATAGATTTTGCTGGAACAACGCTTCCTGTAGTCTGATGACGTTTCAGGATTCTGGATACAGTACACTTTTGGTACCTTAATGTTCTGGTAATGCCCGTTTGCTTCATACCATTTCTGGACAGTCGAACAATTTGACACCCTATAATGTTTCGCACGTTACTATACATGACTCTACACCAAATACAGAGAAATTATCTGAACAAAGCGCTGATCTGTTTCGAAAAAGATTACACGAAAAGCACAACCTTTTCTAAAAAACATGTGTTTATGTGTGTTTTGATGAACAAATGCTCAAAACAACTTTACAGACCAGTATAATAACTCGCACATGTTTGTCCCATCATACACTACCTTCTCTGTTACTACTCGAGCATTTCTTTAATAACTACTCCATACATGTAGACAATAACATCAATATAGAACAGTAGGAAAGCATTCTAGACAAGAGAATATGTTTAAAAACTAATAGGTGATCAAACGTCACAACTTAAGATACAAATATCAGCCATGTGATCAAACATCACAACTTAACATAAAAATATCAGCCATGCGATTAAACATCCCAACTTACTCATAAAAATATCAGCCATAAACTTAATGATTACCAAAGTCAGACCAGCGATACCTGTTTAACTTGACTCTACTTTCGAAATCGTATCTTATCACCAAGGCATGTTCAATCTTACCTCCACAGCATGTTCAATCTTACAAAAACTAGGATTACAATGCCATTGCCCACAGTGCACATATTGTACAGGATTATCTCGACCAGGGAAATGTTACAAGATTTCCATCGCCAGCAAAGACTCTAGGTTGTAATTACATTGAGAACTGTTGGGTAGAACTGAGTCGGAAAATTGCTAACCACAACCCTAAACCAGCTACAGTAGCTGGGTTGCAGCGCCTTCTAGTGAGAAGCTGGGATGAAATTACGGTGGATTACATCAATAACCTCATCGACAGTATGTCATGTTGCCTTGCAGAGGTTATTAGCATATAAGGAGGATCAACCAAGTACTGAGTGTTTCAGGCTAGAGAGGCTATTTATAATAATTTGATTTTATATTTTGTCATTATATGTTTTGGTAAGGTTTTGTTGTGATAGGTGAAACGATGAATTACACATCTTTCTGCAGGTGTCTGATAAAATTGTTTGATCTTCTAATAAATCGTTCATGATATCCATAAAACCTGTCTTATGATATCAATTAAATACGTAGATGTTGAACATAACATACA
>NW_013668000.1:180465-191250 GCF_000517525.1 Limulus polyphemus | reverse complement strand
ATATACACAGCATGTTCAATCTTACCTCCACAGCATGTTCAATCTTACCTCCACGGCATGTTCAATCTTACCTCCACAGCATGTTCAATCTTATATACACAGCATGTTCAATCTTACCTCCACAGCATGTTCAATCTTACCTCCACGGCATGTTCAATCTTACCTCCACAGCATGTTCAATCTTATATACACAGCATGTTCAATCTTACCTCCACGGCATGTTCAATCTTACCTCCACGACATGTTCAATCTTACCTCCACAGCATGTTCAATCTTACCTCCACGGCATGTTCAATCTTACCTCCACAGCATGTTCAATCTTATATACACAGCATGTTCAATCTTACCTCCACAGCATGTTCAATCTTACTTCCACAGCATGTTCAATCTTACTTCCGCAGCATGTTCAATCTTACCTCCACGGCATGTTCAATCTTATATACACAGCATGTTCACTGTACATTTTACTGCACAACAAAATATGCTGGACATCGTGTTTTCCAATTGTTTTCTTATATAATATGTGTTGGACATTGTAATTATCAGTTTTATCCTATAATATGTATGTTGAATTTGGGATTACTAGTGTTATCCTATATAATGTGAATTGTACATTGTGATTAGCAGTCTTATTCTACATAATATGTGTTGGACATTGTGATTACTAGTCTTATCCTATATAATGTGTGTTGGACATTTTGATTACCAGTCTTATCCTACATAATATATGTTGGACATTGTGATTACCAGTTTTTTCCTATAAAATGTATGTTGAATTTGGGATTACTAGTCTTATCCTATATAATGTGAATTGTACATTGTGATTACCAGTCTTATTATACATAATATATGTTGGACATTGTGATTACCAGTCTTATCCTACATAATATGTGTTGGACATTATGATTACCAGTTTTATCCTACAAAATGGATGTTGAATATTGTGATTACCAGTCTTATCTTAAATAATGTATGTTGAATATTGTGATTACTAGTCTTATCCTATATAATGTGTGTTGGACATTGTGATTACCAGTCTTATCCTACATAATGTGTGTTGGACATTGTGATTACCACTTTTATCATATCAAATGTGTTCTAGACATTGTGATTACTAATACTATCCTATATATTGTGTTCTAGACATTGTGATTACCAGTCTTATCTTATCAAATGTATGTTGAATATTGTGATTACCAGTCTTATCCTACATAATATGTGTTGGACATTATGATTACCAGTTTTATCCTATAAAATGGATGTTGAATATTGTGATTAATAGTCTTATCTTAAACAATGTATGTTGAATATTGTGATTACCAGTCTTATCCTACATAATATGTGTTGGACATTATGATTACCAGTTTTATCCTATAAAATGGATGTTGAATATTGTGATTACCAGTCTTATCCTATATAATGGATAAACTGTATTTAGTATCTTTATCAAAGTAATATAATTTAAACATGATAAATAGTTTTCAACCAAAATTAAAAAAGAAACAATAAAAGAAACTTATTATTCACGAACATAAGCTACTTTTAAACAATAAACTGGTATTTCCATCAGTTAACCTATCGGGTTTACCTTAATGTTTGGAAGAAGAGTGATCAAACAGTAAATTCCTATGATCCATTATTTTATGATTAAAACTATGTATACATAACTTTTTAACCTTTATTTTTGAGAATAAATTAAAGAAATATATTATATTCATTTCAATAAACATTCTTGTCTTGTCAGATCGAAATCATTTCCAGTGGGAGATCTTTGTGTATGATTATGGAAGATGTAACCACTTCTTAGATGGCTTTGATTGATTGTTCAAAACAAATATGAACTTTCATTTTTTTTTGCTTTGTTGAATTGTAACCTGATGGTTCATGGTTCGTGGCATTTTGAGGCCGTGGATGCACTTTAAGAATGACAGTCAAATCCCACTATTTGGTTGGACGAAAGCTGCTTGTAAATTGGCGGTGAGTGCTTTTCACTGACTGCCTACCTTATTCGTTTCAGGGTGGATTAGCGATAAGATCCGGAGTTCATAGCCCCTCAAATGTTTAGCTTTAGGCTGAAAACGAACCAATAAGTCATTTAGCCTATCAGTTCGAAATTAGGGACGGCTCGTGCATATAGATGTTTGTTGGGTTTTGTGCGACTTTGTTTTAATTATTGTTCAAAACTTGAAGCAGCTATCAGTTAGTAAGGTAAAGAGTTTAGCACTTGAAACAGATGTTCCATCAATGGTCTTTATTGTATAATCAAGAGCCATAAAAAATCGTTATTCTTCAGACTTTCGGAACTGAGATTTTATAACAAATTAGCCAGTGGCTAATCGATCGTACGAATCATCTACATGCCAATTTCTCATAAACAGCTGTTAAGGAAGAAAATAAACAGCAATCAAACAAGAAATAAGAGCATCTGTTCACATTAAGCTTTTTCCCTTTAATAAAAAAGTAACACCGTAGTTTTATTTTAAACGCACACAAAATAATAACACTTAAAAAATAGGCTAATGTATTTTCTATAATTCTCTGCATTTAATCTTTTTATATTTTACTTGGAAGACCAACAACAGTCTCAAACGTTCGAGAGAGGTCTTCTTCTTGAATTGTCCTTTATCAGTTCGCTTGTCACGTGTTTATCTTGCCAAAACAAAATGTCAGAAATTGGTGTGCATATAAACACGGCTATGGTTGATCCTTTTTTTTTCTTGGCCTGTCATATCAAGCCTCTTTCGAAAATAATGTACATAGAAACGGGTTCAAATTCGATGACGAGGAACCCACTTTGAGACTAATAATGGCTGGAGACGGCTTGAATGGGTAATGAAGAAAAATTTTAATATAAGTTTAACATAACAGCAAATGTACAACGTTTCGACAAGGTTTTGTCATCACCAGAGGTTGTCATCTGTGGTGCTTTAGGATTATAATAGAGATTGGCATTTGTGGTGTTTTAGGACTGTGATAGAGCTTGCCATCTGTGGTGCTTTAGGACTGTGATATAGATTGTCATCTGTGGTGCTTTAGGACTGTGATATAGATTGTCATCTGTGGTGCTTTAGGACTGTGATATAGATTGTCATCTGTGGTGCTTTAGGACTGTGATAGAGCTTGCCATCTGTGGTGTTTTAGGACTGTGATATAGATTGTCATCTGTGGTGTTTTAGGTGTGGAAAATAAATCGGAGAATCTTTCCGATATATACACATATTTATTCTTTTGCATTCCAAAACAAAAACACTATTACACTATTCTGCTTTACCGCTAAACTCAACACTCACATCAAATGTTTAGCATTAGTGTTAATTTAATGTTCTTAAACCTAGGAAGAGCGCCTTACGTTCATTAAGCTCTACAGGAACATTTTTATAAAATATATGACTAATATCTAATAGACTTCTCACTTATCTTAATAGCAGGAAATACGGTCCAGAAGGAATGTCTTCTGGAATTTATAGGTAACTTTTTTTCAGTGAACTTTTACTCAGATTTTGTATGTAAACCTACTGAGAGCATAATAATCACATTATCTACGTTTCGTTCCAGGGCACTGTTTGTTGTAATAAATGAGATTAATTTACTTTATAAGAAGAATGCTCCACTTCTTATGCTGCTATTTAACCTAATTTTCCATTGTAGACCGTACTCAGTTTGGTCGCTCTGATTTCCTACTACTGCGTACTGACACTGTAGTTTACATTGCAGGAAGGTGAGGTTAATCGTACATCAGACATTTTGACAAAGTTTACACGGACTGTCCATTGTACTTGAATGTCTACTTCCAACATTACTTTTAAGTTCACCATAGGCACACAAATAGAGCTTTATCAGATAATTTGACAGATGTTGATCGAATGCGATCGCTTTTATTTAGTTCTTCGGCCATCTTTCCCATGAAAACAGCCGTCGATGGATGGAAGCCTGAGAAACTTCAAACTCTAAATTATCCCCTTCCAGAAGATAGTACAAACTTTATCAGAATAGGTTTTGGGGGGAATTTTTCGCAACCGTGACCTTGATTTGCGACGAGGATGTTGTACTTGACTAGCTTAAAATGTGAAGCCTGTCACTGTCCTAAGGCTCATTTCTGCGAGTTCTCCGACTTCAAAAACAACACTGAAAGCTAGTTACATGATTTAACAATCTCGCTAAACGAAAATGTTTCTTTGGAAAAAACTGTGACACATTTCTCAGTCACTTGAGTCAAATAGTTTTTTTGTTTCGGAACAAAGACGCATTGGGTCATGTGCTGTGTCCACTGCGGGTATTCAAACCTCGGATTCTAGCGTTGTAAGTCCGTAAACTTACCGCCGTCCCACCGGGGGACTAGTCAAATAGTTTTTTGTTTCGGAACAAAGACGCATTGGGGGGGGACGAGTCAGATAGATAGATGCTAAACATCTCTTGCACCTGTGGCGACACGCTTCACAATTAACCATCTGTAAGTCTTCCATTGTTTTCTTTTAGTAGAAAGACGAATCATATAGCTGCTTCCTTGCACTGTAGAGATAGAATAACAATCACACATTAGGTCCTCAGAGATCCTTGGAGGAACCAGTTTACCTAAAGTAGAGCATAAATTCATAAGCGATATACCCCATCTTTTCGCCCCATACCTACTAAAGGTTTGTTCCGAATTCTTCTCTCAGGAGAATTCTATGATGTTTTCTAGTAGGGTCACGTCGTCAGTCTGTGTACAATTGTTCACGAAGTAGAAAACCATTTCACTTATCTAGCCCATAAAACTACTTATACAGTTGGAAGTCTTATTACATCGAATTTCCTCACACATAATAGTATATCAACATTCCAGTCATCATTGTTATTGTTGCCTTCTAAACCAATATATTTCTCAATTTACTCACAAACTGTAGAAGAATCGTATATAATTCTAAGACCTTATGAGTGAAAATAAAGAATAATATGTCAACTATACTAAATATTCCATATCCAGTGCCGACGAGGCCTTTCGTTCAATACCACGGCTCATCAGGCCGGCTGGAACGCGACAGGCTTAGTAGTGGCTTAGTCGCTACTTATTTCATCAATTCCACCTGTAATGGTGTGAACTAGATTAAGTAAATGAAATGTTATTACCATCAATTAAATTTACTATCATTCAGAAGAACTAGCAAACCAGCAAGTTAATTTTCTTGATCTCGGAATGTATCAAACAAATATTGAACAGTAACCTTTAATATTTGTTCTAAAAATGAGCCTATACTTAGAAAAAAAATGGCTAATGAATAAGGTTAAGACATAGAAATAACGGGAAAAACATCTACATTTAAATCACAATTAACACAAGCATACGAAGCAAACTGACAGTTACTGAAGTAATTCCACTATTTAAGTCACCTAAGTCAATACTTGGATATAGTTCGAGCACAACTGAAACAAAAGGATAGGAAATCCTAAGTACAATAAATTACAAAAAACGACAGCAAATTCTCGCTAAATTTAAAGAAATGAGTAAACAGTTTGAGGAGAATATAAGAATCCAAAGGTTTAAATCGAAAAATTAGAGGTGGAAAAATTAAATACTACTAGCTTGAACTCTTTTCTATTATTTGACCATTAGATGACAACTGGTTGTTTTCTTAATGCAAAGTTACGCTATGGGCTATTTACACTCTGTCCATCCGCGGGGAATCGAATCCCAGACTTTGGCGTACTAAGTCCATAAGTTAACAGCTGACCCATCTGTGGAGCAGATGAACATTTCAAAAAGGTAACAGTTCGTCTCCTGTCTTTAATACTACAATGAATGTCATATTAAGGTAACATTTCGTCTCCTGTATTTAATACTATAATGAATGTCATATTAAGGTAACATTTCGTCTTCTGTATAATACTACAATGAATGTCATATTAAGGTAACATTTCGTCTCCTGTATTTAATACTATAATGAATGCCATATTAAGGTAACATTTCGTCTCCTGTATTTAATACTATAATGAATGTCATATTAAAGTAACATTTCGTCTCCTGTATTTAATACTATAATGAATGTCATATTAAGGTAACATTTCGTCTCCTGTATAATTCTACAATGAATGTCATATTAAGGTAACATTTCGTCTCCTGTATAATACTACAATGAATGTCATATTAAGGTAACATTTCGTCTCCTGTATAATTCTACAATGAATGTCATATTAAGGTAACATTTCGTCTCCTGTATAATACTACAATGAATGTCATATTAAAGTAACATTTCGTCTCCTGTATAATTCTACAATGAATGTCATATTAAGGTAACATTTCGTCTCCTGTATAATTCTACAATGAATGTCATATTAAGGTAACATTTCGTCTCCTGTATTTAATACTATAATGAATGTCATATTAAGGTAACATTTCGTCTCCTGTATAATACTACAATGAATGTCATATTAAGGTAGCATTTTGTCTCCTGTATAATACTACAATGAATGTCATACTATATCCAAGTTTAACAAAACTCATAAAAAATGGCGTAAGCTTAACCTGCAGTGCAAATTTATATTAAAAAGATAAAGCTAAGTTAAAATTTAAAGTACGTTTGATAAAAAAAAATTAAATCTGTTTTTGTTGTTTTCTTTTTAACTAGCGAGTTTCCAAGTTAATCGTAATCAAGTTAAACAGATATTATATTTCAAAAGCTAATTTTATAATGATACGCACTCTCTGCAAACAGAGAGACATTAACTTAATCGAAACGAAATAATAGAGAACAGCATTAAGACTATAAATATGACACCCTGTATGCAACCGTTTATAGCATCCACTCTCCCAGTAAGTCAGCGGCAAGTTAGCAGGCTTACGATACTAAAAACCGAGTTTCAATACCCGGGGTGGACAAGCTTCGCACTTAACAACAACCAACCAATGGGAAACTTCATGAAATGTAAAGGATCCTGTTACATATAATGATAAAGATTTTTTATAAATGTATCAAAACAAACATATGAATAATATATAAGAAATCCTTTAGACAGAGGTATCAAGGCAAAATTCTTAGACAGATTTAAGAAGTTTGATCATATCAAATAAAGTTATTCATCAGATGAAGACTTGTTAATTTCTAAAAGAACACTTCCCTTGGTCATGGAAGACGTTCTTTACTCTATCTTTGTCCGTAAATACATATATGTATATACATAAACATTTTATTAACATAAAGCTTTCAAGATTTATAACTGTTAAAGTAAAATTCTAAAAAGCACAACAAAAAAACAAAAACTGAGGTTTAAAAAATAATCCTCATAAACACAATATAATTATCATTCTGTGTTATTTTAATATTTCTCATGCCGCGTCTCATCCCTCCAGCTTCAAATATTATTCAGAATCATTGCAACTTTCACAGTACACTTAACTTTGTTATTATTACAGAAAGAAAAAAATTGTTTGTTTTGGGCATTTTTTTTCAACCATCAAACTTATTTCATTCATGGGTTAATCCAATTTCTGATTTAGAACATCAGTTAGATTTCGCCAAAAACTTCCCTCGCTATAAATCATCTCGCTATGTCTAACTGGATTCTTTAAGATAGTAGTCTGTTGAAAATTGCCTCCTGGTTCCAGATAAGTCGGTTATTCATCCTGATGTGATATCATCATCCCCACCAGCAGCCTTCGTTCTGGAATTATCACAACAACGACTCGAAGGAGCCCCGCTATAACCTATTAACTTTGACTGGCGCTCATGCGGAACAGCGTCTATCGCTTAGCTTCCATTTCGTTAAGACTTTCTTTAATACCTCATCACAGTAGGGAATTTTGGGTAATGTCATAAACACAGAGGGGGGTCCATTCTCTCTATAAACTTTTCAAAAATTAACCGAGTCTTTGAAAGAGCACATTATGAAAATATTACTTAAATTCGGAAAGAAGGTTAAGATCCGAGAAAAGAACAATTGTAGAGAGCGGCTATTTAAGAAAGAATATTCCACGTTATAAACTAAAGGAACATTTTATAAAACAAAATAAAAAACACACACGAGTGCACTTCGTGAAATATTATTGCTGCGTCTATTGATTATTTATTTTGTTTTTTACTATTTTTTATGTTTGAAAGGAACTTTCTTATAATCTTGGTGTATATCAACACACAAAATATCAGTTTTAGTTTTTAGAAAACTGTTAAATGAGGAAACTAAACTCAATTTTACATGAGAATGCTTTATAAACTGGTTTGTTTTTCTTTGCGCTATTTTAATATTTGTTTGTCTGTAGTTATGCACAAAGCTACCAATGGGCTATCTGTGTTCTGCCCACCACGGATATTGTGCCACTGGGGGGCGCTATTTTAATGAGATGATTGATAGTAAATGGAACGTGAACAACAATTATACAAATTCCTGGTTCAAAATTTTGTTTTATTTCTTGCTGTTCATCAACATACATAAAATCGAGCAGAATAACAATGTCACGAAAAAATATCTCTAATAACTTCCAAAAACACCAGTTAAAAATATATAAATTAGCATCATAAATTTTAAACATCTTTACCTGAAGCTAATGCTTTAGTACAAAATCCATTCGCCATCTAAATAAATAATCTAGAATATCTAATAACTGGACTTAAAACTCAAACGTGGAATAATCTTTTTAATCCAACCAATTATTGAATTTAATACTAGATCCCTAGTTATATTTAATAATTATTCAACCATTCATTGGACTTAAAACCTAGATACACGATAGCTATCTTAAACACGTATTTTAATCCAATCAATTATTGAATTTAATACCTAGATCTCTAGTTATATTTAATAATTATTCAACCATTCATTGGACTTAAAACCTAGATACACGATAGCTATCTTAAACACGTATTTTAATCCAACCAATTATTGAATTTAATACTTAGATCCCTAGTTATATTTAATAATTATTCAACCATTCATTGGACTTAAAACCTAGATACGCGATAGCTATCTTAAACACGTATTTTAATCCAATCAATCACTGGACTTAAAACCCAAATACGGGGTAGCTATCTTTGAACGATATTTAAATACGACCAATGATAGTAGAGAAAATTTATTAAATCTTGTTATGTATTATATTAATAAACTTTCTGACCGTTAGTTAAATGTTCTTTATCAGATAAACTAAAGTTATCAACAAATTAAATCAACGCATAATGTCGAAATTCTAACTATTCATGTCAAAACTGTATAATATTACACCATAATCAACACCAAGTGTATTATTGTGTATGACCATAACCAACGCCAAGTGTATTATCTTGTAACACCGTAATCAACACCAAATGTATTCTTGTGTAACACCTTAATCAACACCAAGTGCATTATTGTGTAACATCATAACCAACGCCAAGTGTATTATTTCGTAACACTGTAATCAACACCAAGTATATTATTGTGTAACACCATAACCTACACCTAGTATATTACTGTTTAACACCGTAATCAACACCAAGTGTATTCTTGTGTAACACTAACCATTTTTCCCAAAATTATCAAAACGATTGTAACGTGCTATTTTTGTATGTTTTGTAAATGTTCGAATTTTTGCTTTCTGTGTTTTACATGCTGCTTTGTTCAATGTGTGTGTGTGTGTTTAAAGTTATTCTATGAAACTTGTCAAAACTGCATGATAAAAATCTATGGATAATAATGACAAATTTTGAATCCACACTTTAGTTTAATTTTTACTTATATTTGCTTTCATTTTCATAGAACTTTTGTCATTAAAATATTGCTAGTAAAATGCATCTACCAACGAAGATTAAAATATCATCATATTTCTAGTGTTTTGTTATTTCAAAACTCTAGCATTAGCTAGTTGCTCGTGAAAAACATCAACTTACAAACAAGAGCTTATAAGTTAGTATTTAGCAGTTGAAATATTATTTTGTTTATTGATTTTGGACATTCGCTCAGAATTACCATTGTCTGCTGTAGTGGTTCTTAATTTTGAACTATTAGCTAGATGTTAGTTGGTTAATGGTACCCATCACCAACTCTGGATTACTCTTATCGAATAGTGGAATCTGACTGTCACTCATACAATTTGTCCACTGCCCCAGTGTGCGTAGTGTAATTTTGCTGTGTCCATTTGGCTTCACAGTATTTCAAGCTTTCCATTAGAGTACACCGGGCCCAAAATTTCATAATCAGGTCTAAATTTATAGCCATTTTCATCCAAATTATAATCCTTAGTTGTTGTTTTTTAATCATGACTCATTTGTTTGTTTGAACGGAAAGTTACACCACGGGGAATCGATCCCTGTATTTTATTATTGTAAGTCCCACTACTGACTACTGAGGAAATATTAATCATGGAATACTAGTACAGCAAGGTCCGAAACTTTCCAATAACGATTGGAAATTCCACTAGTTGAGAAACAAATTGACCACACCACAAAGTTTGATTATTGACACACACCACACGATCTGACAATTTGCAATTAGTTTAATGTAGCTAGCCTTAATTAAAGGAGCTCTTGAGAAAATGCACTCAATCTCATTTGAACTAGAAACAAAAAAAAGGCTGAAATTAGCTCCTAATTAATACGAATCGCAACTGATGTATAAATATGCTGAAACATTCATCTAACTGCTGCATGGAACATCTGAGTATACGACTGTATTCATCTAACTGCTGCATGGAACATCTGAGTATACGACTGTATTCATCTAACTGCTGCATGGAACATCTGAGTATACGACTGTATTCATCTAACTGCTGCATGGAACATCTGAGTATACGACTGTATTCATCTAACTGCTGCATGGAACATCTGAGTATACGACTGTATT
>NW_013668000.1:165793-179465 GCF_000517525.1 Limulus polyphemus | reverse complement strand
GTATTCATCTAACTGCTGCATGGAACATCTGAGTATACGACTGTATTCATCTAACTGCTGCATGGAACATCTGAGTATACGACTGTATTCATCTAACTGCTGCATGGAACATCTGAGTATACGACTGTATTCATCTAACTGCTGCATGGAACATCTGAGTATACGACTGTATTCATCTAACTGCTGCATGGAACATCTGAGTATACGACTGTATTCATCTAACTGCTGCATGGAACATCTGAGTATACGACTGTATTTTCACTCTCCAAATTCAGATGAATTTTAGCATGTAGCTAGAGAAAAGGGTTTCGATTTTAGTTGTAAAGAAACGTCCTCTCCTCAATGTTGTAATTAGCAGTCAGCACTGGGACTAATTTTCGTGTGATATATATATATATACCTTTACTTAACATGTTCAGCAGCGATGTGGAAACTGGAGTTTTTCATCTCAGTCCAGAAAAAGTGTCTTTAATGTTGATTTAGTTCGCTAGAGATTATCTCGTTGTTAAAAGTAATAACGCCAGTGTAAACAAAACTTTGTTTTATTCACTCTGAGAAGCTCACCGGTGGCTCAGAAGTGTTTATAACGCTAAAATTTGGTTTCGATACCCGCAGTAGGCAAAGCACTGATAACCCCTGTGTAGCTTTATACTCAAATAAACACTCTAGGAAAAAAGCTTTATTCGGTGTAATTCAAATAAACATACCCCTTTTCTTGAGAAGTTCAATATTCACACCCTTAAAGGTGTAAATTTAGAGCACATAAAAGTTCACACTTCTGCTATTTACGAAAAAGTGTGAATTTGTAAACAGGGTGGAAATTAGTGTAAGTGGTAAGTGGAAATTATATTAAAAAATAACTGTTAACTAGATTCTTTACAATAAAACAATGTTTTGATTATTATAAAATGTTTGTTGTTTTATAGAAGATAATATCTCTTCAAAATTCATGAATATACAATTTACCTAACTTGCGTGAACTTAAAATATTACTCATCAATGTATCATAATTCTAAGAACACCTTTTTTGACGAAGGATGTAAATTACACAGGTTTTGGATGTAGATCTTGTATCAGTACTTTACATCCATGAAAATGTGAAATCGCATCCATATAGAGAGATTGAGTTATAAAATACGTAAAGTAACCGATACTTTAAAGTCTAAAGTAGAATATAAAGAAATATGAATTCAATAAGATTTTAAAAACCATGGTATTTTTGCAGATAAATTACAGTGGAAAGGTGGCACTTTCACGAAGAACTTTATCGTCAGCCTAATCTGCTTTATAAAATCTAGGCTTGTTTGTCTAACCTGAAGGCCAAGAGCTTCCGAGTGTTCTAGGGAAGAGTTAAAACACTTTAGAGGTTTTTCAATATACTCCCCTTCAACCGCTCTTAAAATGCGTTTAAGCCTGACGTAAGCACTGACAGCAAGTTTAGTTTTCGCAAACATGAAATTTTTGCACATCACTCACTGCATGTACTTTAAATTTGTATCTTATCACACGCAGAATGTCTTAAAACAAATTGGGCTAGCACGACCAGTATATTAACTATAACTTACCCAATGTGCCCTAGGCAGTTCTGTAGAGAGCGGAACATATATGTGCCCAAGGAAGTGCTCTAAAATGGGAAAAGTATATGAGCCCCCCTATAAAACTGCCATGAACTAGTATATACCCCTTTCTAAAACACTGCCATGGCCACATATGTGTCCCCTCCCTCTTAGAGCTGTTGTATAGTCCGATGCAAGTCTCTATCTACAGCTCTATCATGAGCATATGTATAAACACACTAAATAACAGCATACATATTTATGTCGGCACTTGATGTTAAAATAATAAATATACAACGTTAAAATCAATACACGGTTAAAATCATTTCAAAATAATGACTCCACGTGTTTCAATGTATCACACGTCATCTTCAGGAGTGGAGTTGCAAGAGATAAATTTCACATTTTATATGTTCTTAAATATCACATGACCTGTCTGTAATTTTCCATCTGTGCATAAATATCAGATCAGGTCTCGCCACATTCTTAGACAGATAATCGCCAGATCTTCATCTATAATTAATCATTTATAATTATTTTTAAATTTCATCATTTCAAGCGATTCTCGTGTATTAGTTACTGTAATACCTTTAGGTTGAGCTAATATTTTTTTTCTCCATAATATGCTATGTTGGGTTTTACTTACATTTTCTGCTAAAGACGAATTTTCTGTTTTTTCATTTTTTTATACATCTCTTATGTTTGGCTATACGATATTTTAAATTACCTTGCGTTTGTTCTATATAGATACTTCCACATTTACATTCAATTTCATAAATTCCAAATGTATCCATTAATTGTACATCATCTTTACTATTGCTTATAATTTGTTTTATCTTATTTACTGGTATAAATATAAGTTGTTTTTAAAAGTTTTAAATGAACCAGTAGTTAAACCTGGAATATATGGTAACACTGAACATACCTTTTTAATTTTATCATAACTTGGTGTCAATGTGATACCTTGATCTATTATTGCCACATTAGTGAATTTATTAACTGCTCTATCTACAATACTTGTTTCAAATCCTTTTTCAACTGCTATATACTTTATCAGTAACAACTCATTTTTTTAACTCATTTTGTTTTGTACATATCCTCAAAATATCGTGAATATAAGTGTAAAATGCAGACATTTTTTGTGTTTCTTTATGACATGATTCCTGGTGTGGTAGCAGAAGAACAGAAAAACGTTTCTTATAAATAGATGTTTCTAAAAATTTATGTTCATTCCTTTTTACCAATACATCTAAAAAAGGCAAACTATTATGTTTCTCAATTTCATGAGTAAATTGTATAGAATAAATTGTATGAATATGACACGTCGAAACATGTGGAGTCATTATTTTGAAATTTTAATTATTTATTGATTTTAACGTTCTATATTTACTATTTGAACACTAAATAACCTTTGTTTTAACCTTGAAAAGCATAATACTAACCACATGTGAGTTTGGACTTTATTAACGTACTGAAAAAACGTATTCTCTTTCAAACTTTCCAAAGTTTACCAGTTTCAAGTAATGAGATATAAAAAGGTGTCTTTTTTGTTGTTTATCCATAACAGTAAGAGTTAAAACCACTATTTTTTTCTTTCAATGATTCTAATTACCAATAGAGTGAATTTATTTTTAAATATAAGTTATAAAAGATATATGAAAAAACTCGTCTGATTGAATAGTGGGATTTCACCATTACTCTTATAACGCACACACGGCTCTAAAGTGCAGAAGGGATTTTGTTCTAAAGAGATGTGAACCATGAACCCTACATCCATAGTCCGGCACGCTAACTACTTTATTATAACTGTATTGTATCATTTCATTTGTGTAAATTACATCAAAAGAATCAATAATCCTTCAGCTCTGGAAATTTAGACCGTTTTCGAGTACCTTATCCTTACACGATTTATTAGGCTGTAATAAGATATAATCATTTGATGAGGATGGGTATAAGTGAATGTATGATTATTAAGGCCTCTTCTCTGTTGGGACATTTTGTTGTACTCTTGACTCACGCAACACGCTTATCAGTTATTATTGATATTGTTATTAGTGACAGACTTCTATTTATTTAAAATACGGTTTGTAGCATAGAATGTTTTTATACCTTCTATTTACACAAATAACTCGCTTCAAAGAGTTCATGACCATTATACCGCCTAAACTTGTAAAAGGAAAATGGTTAGGTTTGGTTGTTTTGAATTTCACGCAAAGCTATACGAGGGCTATCTGCGCTAGCCGTCCCTAATTTAGCAGTGAAAGACTTGAGGGAAGACAGCTAGTCATCACCACCCACCGTCAAATCTTGGGCTACTCTTTTATCGACGAATAGTGGGATTGACCGTAACATTATAACGTCCCCACGGCTGAAAGAGCGAGCATCTTTGATGGGACGAGGATTCGAGCTCACGACGCTCAGATTGCGAGTCGAGCGCCCTAACCACCATGGCCATGCCGGGCCTAAGAACCTTTAATAGCAAATACTGAAATATTACATTTGTTATGACTTAATTCATGCAATTCCCCTATTTGTTTTAAATACATTTTCATCATAACTACTTAGTTTGTTTACAGGCTAGCCACGTTTGTAAATCTTTAATAACTAGTCCCTGATCTAGGAGAAAAACGAATTCTATACTGTATTTTGATCGTCACGTTTTAAAACAAATCAATTTATCAGTCCATTTTAGAACCGTGTTGGTCTGAAAGATTATTGTTATTTAATAATTGTAAATGATATTACTAGTATATCGCTACTTAATATAAGTAATGTAATGTGATCGTAATAAATAGAGACCATATCCACCAGCCAAGTGCTTGAAAGTTGTCCATTTTTTACCTAAGAAAGTTCTTTAATCTCACTTGGAAGTCCAATATGACAGCCGTTAAAATGCATATATATACTCTAGAAGCCAGCAGGTGGTTATTATGAAGGTTTGGCTTGATATTTTATGAATTTATTTCGATTAGCTGACATTTTACCCTGATATTCATTTTGATTGGCCCACTCTTACCACAGGTAGTATGTTTTGTCATCAAGTATATTTTGTTGCTGTGTTAACGTAAAGTAAATGTCTTTCAAAGTGTTCTGTTTGTATTTTTTAGTGTTTTCCTTTGAATGTTTCTGACTACAAACTGCTATTTGACCCTTAATCTGTTTGGAAGCATTTCGAAACGTCCGATTTTAAGAACCATGAAGCAGTTGAGTTTCGTTAAATCAGTCAAGCATTAGCAGTAACAATTGAGTGTTCTAAATATTGTTTAAGTTTAATCTATCACAAAGCAAGATATATAACTATAATAAATATGTTCCACGATTTAATAATTAAAATCAAAATCATCACAGAAGAAAAATTAAAATCCTTGTTATCATCTGAAGTTTTGAAAATGCTGAAAAAGAACGACCTTTATTATAGATCTAGAATTTTAATCAAAGAGCCAAAATTGAAAAATGTAATAAGGGTACAAGCATTTGAACTAAACGTATAATTATTCACTTGACATTACGTAGCTTTGTAAATGTGTGATATGTGTTTCACGTAGGTGAAGGTTCACATTGGCAGAAGTCAGTGAATTTTTAGGACAATTTTCTATGACTTTTATGTTTGTGGTTGACTGCGTTCTTTGATTAATAACAATACGTTTAATGTACAATATTATATTTTAAATTTTACCTTTGGTGAAAAGAATAGAAATATGTAGTATAATTACTAAAGAGTTGGTCCTCTTTATAATACCGAATAATAAATTGGGTGCAATGCCATAATATTATTCACACACCTAATTCAATTTAGGTTAATATACAATATGTTAAAAGGACTTACAAACACCATAAATATTATACACACCATTATTATAAAAGGCCTAACTGTGTTTCTCTGGTTTGCTAACCAAGCTTTGCTGATGAGCCTTCAATAGGCGAAACTCTAGACCACAGCAGAGGGTGCGGTGAATCAAAGAATGCATTAAACCTCTGCATTATAGATGTTATTTTCAATTTTACTTCTGGTGAACTGACAAGAAGTCTTTAATGTAATAACTAAACAGTTAGACTACTGTATACAACTCAATGTCTATTCACTCCTACAGTAGTACATTGATGTAACGCTTTAACACCTTCATATCTCTTCTCGCTTACAGTAGTTCATTGTTATAACTCTTGATAAACTCATTGTCTCTTCACTCCTATAGTAGTACATTGTTCCAACCCTTGATAAACTGAATGTCTCTTTACTCTTACAGTAGTACATTGTTATAACCTTGATAAGCTCATTGTCTCTTCACTCCTACAGTACGTTCATTATTACAACCCTTGATAAACTCAGTGTCTCTTTACTCCTACAGCATTCTTACAACCCTTGATAAATTCATTGTCTCTTCACTTCTACAGTAGTACATTGTTACAACCCTTGATTAACTCAATGTCTCTTCATTCCTACAGTAGTACATTGTTATAACCCTTGATAAACTCAATGTCTCTTCATTCTTACAGAAGTACATTCTTATAACCCTTGATAAACTCAATGTATCTTTACTCCTACAGTAGACATTGTTATAACCTTGATAAGCTCATTGTCTCTTCACTCCTACAGTAAGTTCATTGTTACAAGCCTTGAAAAACTCAATGTCTCTTCATTCCTACAGTAGTGCATTCTTATAACCCTTGATAAACTCAATGTATCTTTACTCCTACAGTAGTACATTGTTATAACCTTGATAAGCTCATTGTCTCTTCACTCCTACAGTAAGTTCATTGTTACAAGCCTTGATAAACTTAATGTCTTATTACTCCTACAGTAGTACATTGTTATAACCTTGATAAGCTCATTGTCTCTTCACTCCTACAGTACGTTTATTATTACAACCCTTGATAAACTCAGTGTCTCTTTACTCCTACAGCATTCTTACAACCCTTGATAAATTCATTGTCTCTTCACTCCTACAGTAAGTTCATTGTTACAAGCCTTGATAAAATTCATTGTCTCTTCACTCCTACAGAAGTACATTCTTATAACCCTTGATACTCAATGTATCTTTACTCCTACAGTAGTACATTGTTATAACCCTTGATAAACTCAATGTATCTTCACTCCTTACATATTAAGGTTTACTTCAACCACAAGCTAGGTAACCCACATGATGTAGATCACATGGAAGCTTGTGATTGAAATAAACTAATTCTTATTAAATGATTCAGAAATGGCCGTACAACTAATTAAATCAGCTTCAAATTAATAACTTGTTACAAAAGTTATTTTATTTCCAACTTTCGTTCTGTGAGAATAATCGAAAGTCCATACAAGAATTGACTACTACTTGACATCCGTAGTCTTAACGGTATTCACTAACATTATTTAATTCTGACGAAGACTTCATGACTTGGTTTCGTGCAGGTTCACCTTCCGTGTTTATTATTAGTCGTCAATAAACATTTTCCTTGTTTTCAAACTTGGAAATGAGGTAACTGTGCGTAATGCCTATGTTGGAAATCGCCTATATAAGAATAATAATTAACGTTTCACCTCAAATTGTACCTAACTGCAAACTCGAATGTATTCTGACAGCCAACTTGCAGCCAAGAGTGTTTTTTTTTTATGGATTCCCATGTATAATAGCTAGCTATTTATGAGACTTGGGTTGTCCTCTACTGATCACAAGTAATATATATTTGTTTATCTATATTTTTGAAGTATATTGCAGCGTCGACGCATTGAAGTAATCTTCTGATATCTTCAGTGTATAAACTGCCTAAGATCAAATATTTTATTACTCAATTCCAAAGAGCGAATTTCCGAGAGACAACTCGTTAGGCCCAACGTTTCCTTGAATTTTCCACTTATAAATGGGGTCAAGGAATTTTACTCCTCATAAAAACTCTGGCCAATGTCCAATTACCGAGAAAAACTAGATTTATTGAAGTGGTCATCTTTAGTTCATGCATATAGTTTTTGGATTGACCTTTACAAATGCCGAATCCAATATTAAGCTGAACCTCATGTGTCTTTCCTACCGAAATTCTCAATGTAGATGTTTAGATAAAAGCATATTTTATAATAACAAGTTGTGTATGGAACTTCAACCCTCGCAATCTTTTATAACTAGTGTATTGTCAGTTTTTATTAATTTTTACAATTTATATGCTACAAGAAGTGATCCCTCTGTAAACCGTATTATTACTGGGCCTTTTGAAACATTCAGCTACGTGCACGTATGAGCAATAACCTGTCCTATAGACTTTAGGTGCACGAGCGAACACGTTCTGCTCTACACTGTTTATGTAGTTAGAAGACTGTGTTTTGCTGAAACAAATTAAAAACCCATTAAGTTTGATTTGTAACTGAATCACACAGTTAAATGTAAGTCTTTATGTCTACACCAATTAAAACTCACAAGTTGTACGTCGCTTTTGTGATTTTACTTAACCTACTTTTAAGTTCTTTCACAAAACTTCTTTATTTTTCTGCTTTGATAATTTAATTTTGACTGGCAGTTTTCCAAGATCGTTGAATCGACAGCATTCCTTCCAGGTTCTTAGCTTTTAGGTTATTTTGTTGGAACTCTTACAAAAATAACTTTAGTTTTCTTTTTTGGAACTGAACAAATTTCTGTCTCTGTAAGATATAGTGACACTGAAGCTGTCAATTCATTAGTGTTCTCTTCTTGTGGCGTTGGCTTAAACTAATAACATTCACTTCAGAACACTAGATATTCTTCATAAAGCTCCGAGGTTTGTCCTACAGCGCTTAATTATAGTTATAGTTCACATTTGTTTCATCACTATGATATATCTATAAATATTAATGATGTTATAATATCGAATTATACATTTTAATGTTTTGTTAGTAATAAATGTATTAGTCAGTCTTCCCAGTTATATTTTGCAGTTTTATTCAGTTACAAGCTTTTCCCTTGATATCACAATACAATCTGATAAAGTAGAAAAATAATTTATACCCCTGATTGTTTTTTTTTTACCCAAAGTTACACAAGAGATATCTGAGCATAGCCTTCCATAACTTTGAACTAATAGACTACAGGATTGTTTGTTTGTTTGTAATTATGCACAAAGCTATACAAGGGCTATCTGTGCCCTTCCCACCACGGGTATCGAAACCCGGTTTCTACCACTGTGCCACTGGGGGGGGGGGGGCTAGACTACAGGAAAGGCAGCTAGTCAACAGCTCTCACAACAAACTCTTCGGCTACTCTTGTCTGACTGAATAATTATATTTGACCGTCACTCTTATAGCGCACCCAGGCAAAGTGCATAGAGCGCTCCTGTGGCAACGAGACACGAGCCTTAAGCTTATGGATTCATAATTTTTGCCATGCTAACCATTAAACCACGCTTTGTTTTGAATATATCGTTATTGTTTCGAATTAAATTTCACAAATAATCTTCACTGACGCCTATTGAAAGGTGTTTCAAAATATAGTCCATAAGTTAAGGTTGGCTGCCGGTGGTTGAGCAGTAAGTACACGGGTTTAGATTCCTCAAGGTGGACGAACCACAAACAGCCAGTTTTGTAGATCAACAAAGTAAAGGGTATTATAGTGGCCCCCTCTAATGATGACATAAGAAACTAAACTTGTAAAACAGTGTTGTTTTCAAATGACCTCTCAGTAATAAATGTTTCAGAGAGATTCTCTGTAGGTATCAAAAGATATAAAGTTATCTTGTTTTTAAACATTAATAAGTAATCGCTTTTTCAAATGCCCTGTGAACGATTAACCATTGCGCTTTCGTGAACCGTAGTAGTCAATTGATGCAAAGTTTCAAATATTTATAATCATAAACTTAAAGTTCAGATATCAAAGTGAATAATCCATATTAGCGCTCTCTAGCGATAATTAGAAGCAGCAAAAGTAATGGAAATTGTAGATTTTAGATATTACGTATCTGCTTGATCCAAAACAGAGGTCCAAAATCATGAAACTACATTCCTTTTTTTCGGTGCATCATTCAACTTGTAAGTTTAAAATTTATCATTAATTATATTTTGTAGTAATATACGGAATTTCAAGGAAAAATATACTTGAGCCAGTAGTAACAAGAGATTAGTCAACTCAAAATAACTGGATCAAATAAATCTGGTAAACAGAAGTAATGGGGATTTTGTTTTTTGTTTTTTTAAGTTTCTATTTGAAACAAAGCAACAGTTCAGCGAAGCTTCACTCAACTAGGGACCTACTGTTGATTGATATTCAGAATAGCTCAGTATAGGAGAGACTTCTTTAAGTAAAACAGAATAACTAAGCGACGGTTGGTTGAAGCTGGCTACATAAGTTAGGGCTTTTGTTATTTTATAAATGTAATTGGTTAAAGCTAGCAGTACAAGTAAGATACTTGTTATATACGTGGAACTGGTTGAAAATGGCTACACAAGTGAGGTGTTTATTGTACTGCTGAAGGTGGTTAAAGTTGTCTACACAGTTGAGGTTTTTATTGCAAAAATGCAGAAGTTTCTGGCTAGCTACAGAAGTAAGGTCTTTATTGTACGGGTGCAGTTAGTTGATCTCCACCAGTACAATAAACACCTCACTCGTGTATCCAACTTCCTCACTCGTGTATCCAACTTTAACCCGTGTATCCAACTTCACACATCTCCACAAGTACAATAAACAAGTGAGGTGTTTATTGTACTGGTGGAGATGGTTGAAACTGGCTTTATTCTACTGTTGGATACAGCTGATGATGGCAACACAATAAGAAAATTTTTTATTATAGATCAGGTGTTTGTTAAAGTTGTTGCCCAAGTGAAGTTTTTCTCATCAGAAGATGGACACTGTGATATGACGAGTTCGTCTGTATTAAGGAAGTGTGTTTATACAACCGATTATACAAATGTTTTATCACGACATTGAGCAAGAAAGGGAAGACAATATAATTATAAGAAATGTTGATTCAATTGAAATTTCGTATAAATTAAAATGTATGTGCTATTAAGAAAACGCATAAATCTACTCAAAATGTCGTCCTTTATAATAGCATTTATATAGGCATATATATATACGATTAGGGATTCGATCCCTACTGCAAACCCTGTGAAAATACTCGATTGAGCAAATTTGAACAAAAACAAATAATACGTATATTTTTCTATACTGAAATTATAAGTTGAGTTGTTATAATGTACCTCAGTACATACAGACTGGAGGTTAACTCTTAAAAAGTAGGTCAGCGCTAAGTCTCACAGCTTAAAAGTTGACAATTCAAGTTTCGATACCCGCGGTGGCAGAGCTCAGACAGCCCATTGTGTAATTTTGTGCTTTTTTTTTGTAAAACACAAAACGGCATAATAGGCTAGTTGTCCTAAGCCTACCGCGGGTAATGAGACCAGATTTTTAGCGTTATAAGACCACTGACATAATAACGCTGATCGATATTTTATTTATTTAGACGTCCTATAAAATGGCCAAAAACTTTAAGATTTAGCTATAATTGAAATCTAAAACACAAAATATTCCAACTTAAAAGTTATTATTATTATAAGCTCCATCTGGAAAATAAATCTGTAAAAACTGAATTCCGCTTTATATTGGCTTTATTGTTAAAAATAATTAATCTTACAGAGTACTTCAGAAGTTACACCCATTACAGTAACAAGGTTTTATATTTGTATTTCAGCCTTTATATTGGTTTTATCATTAGAAATAACTAATCCTTTCGAGTGCTTCAAACGTCATACCAATTGGAATAACAATGTTTTATATCTGAGTTTTAGTTTTTATGTTAGGTTTATTGTTAAAAATAATTATACCTGTAAACTTACTTCAAAAGTTACACCCATTAGAATAACAATGGCTGACGGAAAATGTGTTATGTAATCTCGTGTCCTGTTAATCAGAAGTGTCAATCATCAGATATTTCCGCATCCATCAGTTCTAGAGTCACTAGAATTCACAGTCTCAGGCTGAAACATGTGTGTTACATTTAATCGCTGTATTACACTAGGTGGGATAGGTTTTAAATTTTTTTGCCTCAACCACCCAATAAAGCAAATGCTTCAACGTAAAACTCGTGTGAAACTAGACAATAAAATTAGAAGTTAAAACATTTGTTGAAGGATTTATGTTGATTGTTTTAAACGAAAATCAACATAAATCCTTCAACAAATGTTTTAACTTCTAATGTTATTGTCTAGTTTCACACGAGTTTTACGAAAATCAACATAAATCCTTCAACAAATGTTTTAACTTCTAATTTTATTGTCTAGTTTCACACGAGTTTTACGAAAATCAACATAAATCCTTCAACAAATGTTTTAACTTCTAATTTTATTGTCTAGTTTCACACGAGTTTTACGTCAGAAACCGCCCAACAATCAAACTACATGGATTCAGTTGAGGAGAAAACATACGTCCACACAGATGTGGGTTCTGTACAATAATGTTTACTTACATTATCGTCACACGTGGGACTGTCATTATATATTAAGAAAGGGTTTACTTATGATACCGGCAAAAGTATCAAAAAAGTGACAAAATTGAAAGGAATGTTAAAGCTGATATTAATGAGCGATTTGGAGTGAACATTTTTTAATTTTCAATAGCAACTTATTTAGTTACTGGAGAATTTTATTATTTCCTACACAGCACTGCGAAATAAATACCTGATAAATGGTACATAAAAACTCCGCAACAGCGGTCAAAATTATTTTTTTCGGAAGACGCGGTAAACAAAAACACTATAAAAAAATGCACACAATTTAGTCGTGGAGATCGATAAAATGCTCTAAAAGTGATAATATTAGTTTCATTGACAAATACATTTCATTTCACCAACCACAGTGGAATAACTGAGGTCCGCAAGATTTCCCACTTCTTCTACTCCAAGCGAACGTTTTGTTTCAGGACTTCGTTTGATCGACACTTTCAATTAAATACTGTGTCCGATCTTCAGCTGAGTGAGGAAAGAAAGCAAATACTACTTTTAATCAGAGATCGTTAGCAGGGTAACATTCCACTTACTGTCTTCGGAAAAAGTAGTTTTTCTTCAATAGACATTTCAGATTCCTCTTCAACGGACAGTTGAAGTTCTTTCGTTGGACAATTGTTGTTTTTTCTTTTTGTTGTGTGTGTGTGTATTTCTCTCTCTCTCTCTCTCTCTCTTGTTGTTTTTCTTTTTGAATTACTTTTACTTTTAAGAAAAAAATCAATTTTTCTCATTTTGTTTTTTTGTCTTCAAATTTCGCACTATTTATTCTATGCGGTGCTGACTGGCTGTGTGCATGAAATAAATAATATCAATCTTATATACACCTAAAGAACATCTAGATTTTTAACACCTTACGTTTCATATTACAGCTCCGTCTGTAGTCCACGTTATTATCTATTTAAACTACACTCATATCAACTGTACCCCGTGTTATGATTTGTTTGTTACATCTAGATTTTTAACACCTTACGTTTCATATTACAGCTCCGTCTGTAGTCCACGTTATTATCTATTTAAACTACACTCATATCAACTGTACCCCGTGTTATGATTTGTTTGTTTGTTCTTAAAACAAAGCAACATTGAGCTATCTCAGTATCTGCTGTGCATATCGCTGGAAATAGAGCCCCGGATTTTAGCGCTTTGAGTTCGTAAACATACTGCTGTCCCACCGGGCGCTCTATGATTTGTTACGTGTGTTTTCTGTTAAATTTAGGCAAAATCTTTGAACTGAGGATTATATAATTTGGTTCAGTACGTACACTTTTCTTTTTTTTACGTTTTAATGGTGAAAATTTGTGTAAAATGCTCAAGTCACCGGTTAGCTCTAAGTATTCAAAGTTTTGATTTTATTCCAAAGTATCATGTCAACCCCACCACCACACCCAAATTCATACAGAGTTCAACATTATGCGTTTGCTATTAGCGTTGATGAGAGTGGTCAGGTAATCTTCGTCCCATTCTTACTTCTGTATAGTAGCTGTCAAAGTGACGTTTTTCAAAATAAAAACAAGTAGAGAACAGTCTTGAAAACGAAAACATTCTTTAAAAAACAACGGTTATTTTATACACAATTCAATAAAATGACTAACACAACAATAAAAAAGTCGTGTTTTAGCTGTCTAACGATCGTCATTAGAACAGAAGAGTTGTGTTGTAGCTGTCTATCGATCGTC
>NW_013668000.1:163674-164793 GCF_000517525.1 Limulus polyphemus | reverse complement strand
GTAGGTATCTAACGACCGTCATTAGAACAGAAGAGTTGTGTTGTAGCTGTCTAACGATCGTCATTAGAACAGAAGAGTTGTGTTGTAGCTGTGTAACGATCGTCATTAGAACAGAAGAGTTGTGTTGTGGCTGTCTAACGATCGTCATTAGAACAGAAGAGTTGTGTTGTAGGTATCTAACGACCGTCATTAGAACAGAAGAGTTCTGTTGTAGCTGTCTAACGATCGTCATTAGAACAGAAGAGTTGTGTTGTAGCTGTCTAACGATCGTCATTAGAACAGAAGAGTTGTGTTGTAGCTGTCTAACGATCGTCATTAGAACAGAAGAGTTGTGTTGTAGCTGTCTAACGATCGTCATTAGAACAGAAGAGTTGTGTTGTAGCTGTTTAACGATCGTCATTAGAACAGAAGAGTTGTGTGGTAGGTATCTAACAGTTCCCGTTAGAACAGAAGAGTAATAACGTTGTAGCTTGCGATTCTTGCTACAACAGAACAATTGTATTGTAGCTGTCTAACGACTCCAATTAGAACAGAATAGTCGTGTAGCTAGCAATTCTCATTATTATCTGTTTAATATGCTTAAAGGAACTAAATTTGTAAGTCCTAAAATCAGTATTAAAATAGCTACTTTCTGGTAAATTAGGCGCATTAACAATTATCAGAATTATTCACTGCTTTCGACAACGATATATTTTGGTTTATTTTTATTATTTATGTACTTCTTCTCTGTATATCAGAACATTTTCTTAAGTTACCACATCACATTTAACTAATTAAATTTGTACAACAAAAAATTATTTTTTAAAACACTTGGCCGGACGCAGTCTACTGGTTAGCCACTTTGAAGCTGAAGATTTACGAGAGCCATTGTTCCAAAAATGTTTTTCGCGCTTTCTGGATAAAATTGCCCTGTCGAAGAGGAGCGGTCAAATTCTACTATTCAATCGGACAAGTAAAGCCCAAGAGTTGGCGGTTGACTAGCTACTTTCCTCTCTAGTCTATCAGTCCAGAATTGGCCCGGCATGGCCAGGTGGTTAGGACGCTCGATTCGCAATCTGCGGGTCGCGGGTTCGCATCCCCATCCCACCAAAACATGCTCGCCCTTTCAGCCGTGGGGGC
>NW_013668000.1:152610-163242 GCF_000517525.1 Limulus polyphemus | reverse complement strand
TCTAGTCTTACACTGCTAAATTAGGGACGGCTAGCGCAGATAGCCCTCGTGTAGCTTTGCGCGAAATTACAAAACAAACAAACAGTCCAGAATTAGAAGTTTTTCTTTGTGGTAGTTGATACAACCATAAAATATTTTAAACTCCATACCTAATAATTCATTTAGTTTCATAGTTTAGATAAATTGTGGAATAGTTTTTTCGTGGTAGTTGGCACAATCATAATATACTTGAAACTCAGAAACTAATAGTTTCTTTAGTTACAGAACCTAAACAATGAAGGAATACTTTCTTCATGGTAATGGATATTCAACCATAAAATACTTGAAACTCAGAAACTAATAGTTTCTTTAGTTACAGAACCTAGATAATGAAGGAATACTTTCTTCATGGTAATGGATATTCAACCATAAAATACTTGAAACTCAGAAACTAATAGTTTCTTTAGTTACAGAACCTAGATAATGAAGGAATACTTTCTTCATGGTAATTGATATTCAACCATAAAATACTTGAAACTCAGAAACTAATAGTTTCTTTAGTTACAGAACCTAGATAATGAAGGAATACTTTCTTCATGGTAATGGATATTCAACCATAAAATACTTGAAACTCAGAAACTAATAGTTCATTTAGGTCCGTTTAGTTTTCATACACTTTATGTTACTATCATTCTCCAACATTAACGAAAGAATAACTTTCAAACCTTAAGACTATTTTCACATTCATTTTCATCAATGCTCGAAATGTTATTGTTTCGCATAGTTTATGAAATCAACTTTAGCATGAATAAACTATATAGTAATATGTATAGCTTCTAGTTAATGACATAGCTACACTAAGCTATGCCGCACACTCACATGCTCACATGATTATTTATCTATTATCGAGAGATCTCATGGTCTATCAAATATAGACATATATATACTTTATGTGTCATTTATTTAAGTGTAAACAGCACGTGCAACTAACTTGTCCTCTAATTTGAAAATTGAACTTGCTGTGTTACATAAGACCACCGACATTGTCAAATCGCCAGGAAGTCCATAGGTGCCCTATAGCTTGTACTTTATTGAAATATAAATGTTAAATGTCTTCTGATGCAAAAAACATACCACCACACACACAGAACACCAATAACATAACAATGAACAAAATATTAACTAATTATCAAATATGTATATATATATTCCTATGACCACAGTGTCTTACACGTTCAATTTCAAAGCGGCCCCACAAGGATAAAGTTCACTAACGGTAGTAGAGAGCAAACAATAATTAGATAAAAACAAAACACTTGAAGGAAATTGAAAATCGGTTTTAGCATTACATGGACGCACAGACATGTACAAAAATAATTCCTACCAATCAAAATTCATTTCTCAAACAAAACTCTTTTATGAATTCAACACAAGAACATCGAGAGAAATATCTAAAAATAGGGAAAACTGGATTTGAAATAAATCATATTCGTACATCACTTTTATTTTCTTACTACTTTTTCTTCTACTAACTTCAGTGTTGACTTTTCTGGAGCGTCTTTATCTTGACCACACAACATATTGTGGTAATACTTACCTGAGAAAGTTTTACTCTAGCGCTTGAGAGTGGTTCTAACCATAAAACATACTGTGGTAACAGATATCTATACATAATGTCTTCAGAAAGTTTTACTCCATCCCTTGAGAGTGATACTAACCATAGAACATACTGTGGTAATAGAAATCTATACATAATGTCTTCAGAAAGTTTTACTCCATCCCTTGAGAGTGATACTAACCATAGAACATACTGTGGTAATAGATATATATACATAATGTCTTCAGAAAGTTTTACTCCATCCCTTGAGAGTGATCCTAACCATAGAACATACTGTGGTAATAGGTAACTATAAATAATGTCTTCAGAAAGTTTTACTCCATCCCTTGAGAGTGATACTAACCATAGAACATACTGGGGTAATAGATATCTATAAATAATGACCTAAGAAAGTTTTACTCCATCCCTTGAGAGTGATCCTAACCATAGAACATACTGTGGTAATAGGTAACTATACATAATGTCTTCAGAAAGTTTTACTCCATCCCTTGAGAGTGATCTAACCATAGAACATACTGTGGTAATAGATATCTATACATAATGTCTTCAGAAAGTTTTACTCCATCCCTTGAGAGTGATACTAACCATAGAACATACTGTGGTAACAGATATCTATAAATAATGACCTAAGAAAGTTTTACTCCATCCCTTGAGAATGATCCTAACACTCTGATATTCTAATTTCATCTTTTCATAAATATTGTCTATCATTTTACATTTGTAATATTTAGTCTATTTCTATAATATTAATTTCATATGACTTTATTGTAGAAAGGCATATTGTGGTTATTTATGTACGTTCGAGTCCCTTGATTTACTGTACATAAGTATTCTCTCTTATTTGTCCCTTACAACCATCTACCTTTATTAATGTATACTAGCATATACGATTATCTTGTTTTATTTTCACATTGACTATTGTTTTTATTAAATAACAAATATACATTTACCAAAATGTCTATACTTTCTCTAACGATATTTAATACCAGATAAACGTTCATATTGCTTGAATAATTCTTATTTTTCTTTATATTACAAACTTGAGAGACTTGCTGTTGTTGTGAATGTAAATGCCTTTGAAACGTTTGTTGTAAGACCCTTTTTTACCGATATTTATTAATGTTTGTTATATTTTAATGACAACTATGAATGCAGTTGTAATTAGTTTTAAAATCAGGACCAAATGAAAAGGTAGCTAACTGCTCCTCCTATTCTACACTTTGACCTGACATGAAAACCTCCATTCTCACTTTGTGTTATCAGTATTTCTATCCGAAAAAGACTTTATAAAACTTAAACTTATTTTGCAGTTACAAATAACAGGTTAGAAACTAGCAAAGTGGCAGAGAATGAGTTTAATGGCATTTGTTATCTATGGAACCATAATTAAACATTTATTTTAGGATCTTTAAAATACAAAAGTTATCAGAGTAGCCTTCTGCTGACTTTCGAGGGTTTTTCTACGAGTATCATACCTTTTAATTAGATAGCCGGTCATTATTATTATTGAAGTGAAATAACAAAAACACAGAATCATACCTTTTAATTAGATAGCTGGTCATTATTATTATTGAAGTGAAATAACAAAAGCACGATAGTATGGGAAAACATAGCACCTCTATATAAGTATTACAAACTTGGTCACGTGGTATATGCTCCTCACTCAAGCATGACGATGAAATAGACAACACATTCGACGATTACCACGAAACTCCATTACCAATTCCCTGCAACAGAAGATGGGGATGTTATTTCCATATTAATAGCTTCCCGTGTTTCACAGTAGTTTAACATATCGCCCTGCTATCACGAAAACAACTGTTTAATGACTGTTTCGCGCAGTCATTTCGTCTGTTTAGATTGTGATCTATACAGGAAGTATAAGCTTGAAGTGTCAGTTTGTATGTAAGTAATTCAAACAGTTCAGTTAGAAACGAATTAAACCTTTTTTATGTCTCTTGAGAGGGCTGGTTGAAAACAAAACATCACAGTGATCATCAGGTTTTATTATGTACATTATCATTCAACATCAGATAAGCATCTTTTGGGTTAATTGACATGCAAGCCAAAGCTACTTGGAGCAGAAAACCTTCACTGAGAATGTCAAATTACTAATTTCCGGAAATTTGGAAACACGCTATTAAATAGCAAGCATTTTAGAGTTAAAATTACATCTCTCTCGTTTGTTGTCGCAGTTTTAACGTGAAAATATTAATGCCGATAATGTGAACTATCAATGTGAATAGATTCTCAGCTTTTTGTTTGCGCTAAATAGTTCAATTTCCTTTACGTTAAAGCTCCAGATTTCTAAAGCGAGAACGTAAAACAAGCAGACGACAACAGTTTCGTCGTTATTAATTGCTGGACAGCAATAAAAATTCAGAATCAACGTCATTAGCTACAAGTTGATCTCGTATATTACATCCTAGTTACAGTTGTTACGTGTAACAATGATTAACAATTTTGCATCGTTAACACTGAGTGGAATTTGATACTTACAAACGTTAAGAGTTTGTTACTGCTACACTAATTAAGTTTATATTCTAACATACAGTTCTTACTCTCAGGAAAACATGAAGCCTGAGAGTAAGAACAGTATGTTAGAATATAAACTTAGTTAGTGTAGAAAACATGAAGCCTTTATGTTGAATAGTCAAACTTGGACATATAATAAAAATATTGTGATTTCGTTTAATTAATTTATTATTTGCAGCATTGTAGAACTGTTGGTTTTTAGGTCTATTTCTCTACACTTACCCAGCATGCTGTTGTACACTGTTGGATATCATGTTGTATCAGCTAATTTACAACAATTTACACTTACCCAGCATGCTGTTGGATATCATGTTGTATCAGCTAATTTACAACAATTTATGGCTCATTTTTCGTCGTTTTTTATAAAAAAAAAACTATTTTAAGGAATTGTAAATTCTGATCCCAAAAAGATATGTTTACTGATCCCACTTGGTTTGGAAAGAACTGGTGATCATTTTAAACCTACCAGTCTACCTGAAAAACAGTACACGATATCACAATCCAACCTACTTTATTAAAATGGACAACAAGCAATTCCCCAACAATGTCGTAGTTTGAATCCCCAGGGTCCTCCAGCCTCTTATAATAAAGTACATGGTCTGAGTTCTCAACAACCGCTTTCCAGAGTTCCATCAACCAACCGGATAAGCGACTTCAGTATATCTCACCAACGCTTCAAGTCTTTGATTAAAAAAAAAACAAAAATACTGGCTGATGCAATCACGTACATGGAAGATATATTCGGTTTGGATTAGTATAAATATTAGAAAAATGAGAAACTTTACTTTGGAGCAAGTCAAATGTACTTTCTGAATTGTGTAAATATTTAAAATATTATCTAGTTTAAATGCAAGTGCACCAGAGAAATGTTTCTCTATAAATATTTTACTTAATGTAAACTGTAAGTCGAGTAAAAAGTAATAAATGTAAAGTATTTCAGATAGAATAGTTAATAAATACAGAGGATAAACATGAATATTCGTAAAATGACATACTGTTAAATTCTTCTAAACTGCGCATATTTTTCTCTTTAATCTTGTAAAGAAATTAAGATTCAATATAGTTTTGTTAGTTTAGTTTTTACGTTTAATTCTTGAAATAAAATATGGATTTTTTAGCAATTAAAGATAGCAGATAAAATTTCCGGTTATTTCCTTGTAAATATAGGTGTCACCCGATACATAATGTAAATAAGTCAGTCTTGCCAACGAGGGTTCTACGTCTCATAAATTTCTTTATCTACTGCGATAAAACCAGAGAAAAAAATAATATCATTAACAGCACTTTCTAAAAAAATATCAATATGAATTCTTTGAACAAAGTTCATGCTTTGATTTTTTCAACAAAGTTAGTGTGTATTTTTTCATTCTCTCAACAAGATTCGTGTTTTTTTTTCATTCTTTCAACAAAGTTAATATGTATTTTTTCATTCTCTCAACAAGATTCATCTTTTTTTATTCTTTGAACAAGGTTCGTGCTTTTGATTTTTTCAACAAAGTTAGTGTGTATTTTTTCATTCTTTCAACAAGATTCATGTTTTTTTTATTCGTTCAATAAAGTTAGTGTGTATTTTTTCATTCTTTTAACAATATTCATGTTTTTTTTTATTCTTTCATCAAAGTTAGTGTGTATTTTTTCATTTTTTCAACAAGATTCTTGTTTTTTTATTCTTTCAACAAAGTTAATGTGTATTTTTTTCCTTTTTTCAACAGTGTTTCTTTTTTCTTCATTATATCAACAAACTCCGTGTTTTTTATCTATATAATAGTACTGTTTATTGTATGTACATATAACTACTTTGCAGGGTGTGGTTAGATCTTTACCAAAATTTTTATGGAGGTTCATTAGGTCCATGCGGGTGTACATATTTCCTGTTTTTATGGGCGTTGTCGCGTTTTTACCACTACTTTGCTCCCTGTTGATTGATCTTCACCAAATTTGGCATGAAGGTTTGTTGGGTCCATCCGGAGATACATGCAGATTTGTGATTATACATTTTGTGTTTTGCAGTTTTTGCGGTTTTTTGTTTGATTGTTAGTTTTTGGTTTTTGTTTACAATTACATATAAGGGAAGCAACTTTTCATTAATCATGAATTTACATAACTTCCGTCCAGGAGACAGGTACTCCATATAGCTATTTCAATAAGGTCCGTGTTTTTAAAAAACTTTTTAACAATATTTGCGCTTTTTTCATCCTTCCAAAAAATTTCGTGCTGTTTCAGTTGTTTTATCATTCTTTCAACAAAATTAGAAGTTGTTGTTTTTATTTTTTCGGCAAGGCTGGTGTTTTGTAAATCTTTCAATAATATTCATGTTTATTCTTAATTCTTTTAACAATTTTCGCGCTTTTTTCATCCTTCCAACATGTTTCACATTGTTGTTTAAGTGCAAAGCTACGCAATGGGCTATATGCACTGTTTCCACCGAAAATCCGAGATCTGCATTTTAGCTTTGGCAATTCGTAAACTTACCGCTGACGCACCGAGGGGGAGAGAGAAGCAGTTCACATAATACAAAAAGTTAATCAAATACTACAAATATGCTGGGCGTTTACACTGAGAAGCTTTCCTGCTCCGCCCACAATCCAGGAGGGACGAGCGCAACAGGCTAAAACTATCGTTCTTCGTTAAGCTGAGAAAAATAAAAACGATACTTGCTTTGAGGATCCAGGTCACAAGCTCTTATAAATTGGAACATGATCGAAGTTTTGCGTGAGATTTGGCGTTAAAAACAATAAGGATCCTGTTCACACTGCCACGTGGCAAATCCCAGCAATCAGTCTTACTGGAGCCACTACGTAATACACACTCTTGTAATATATGTTTTTATAACACCGTCACCTGTCTATCAAGTTTGTTACTTTTATGATAACTGGTCAAATAATGTTAGTAGAAGCGTCTTTCGGGGGCGTGGGTGCCCTGTGGAAGAACTTTGGATTTTGTACCCATCGAGCTGAGTTCGAGTCTTGTACAATGCGACAAATTAATGCCGCACTTTAAGGTGTGAGTCCGTTATAACAGAGCCATTAAATGTCTTAACGTGGATGACTGGTGTTAGGGTGATGCTCACTTAATGCTTTCCCTTTGGGTAATAATTGAAAATTAGGGATAGCAACAAATAGCCTTAATAGCATAAATACAAATAGAGAAATACCTTTCAAACGGATATTTGGGGGCGGTTTTTCTAAAAATACACATGAAAGTTCTCGTTTAAACTTTTACGATAAAACTATTTGGCCTTATAGCTGAGTAGTAATAATCCTAAATATTGTCTCTTCACAACGCCATCTTGTGTCCCTAGTTGTTGGTTTAACTGGACTGCATAAGAAAACTTAACACAACAGCTGTGACACAAATTTGTCTGTTTTTGTTATTTTTTTATTAATTAATGCAATTCCTCTATATATTTATACTTGAAATTCCTGGATGCGACTTTTGGTTGATAGCAATGAAATCATTGTGTTATACCCGTTGATAGTAGTTGATAGGATTGGAATTATCAACTACTATCCATGGTTTAACACGGTTGATTCCAATCCTATCAACTACTATCCATGGTTTAACACGGTTGATTTCAATGCTATCAACTACAACCCACGGTTTAACACGGTTGATTCCAATGCTATCAACTACTATCCACGGTTTAACACGGCTGATTCCAATCCTATCAACTACTATCAACGGTATAACACAATTGATTTCATTGCTATCAACTACAACCCACGGTTTAACACGGTTGATTCCAATGCTATCAACTACTATCACGGTTTAACACGGTTCGGATTGGAATCAACCGTGTTAAACCGTGGATAGTAGTTGATAGCATTGAAATCGACCGTGTTAAACCGTGGATAGTAGTTTAAAGCACTGGAATCAACCGTGTTAAACCGTGGGTTGTAGTTGATAGTATTGGAATCAACCGTGTTAAACCGTGGGTTGTAGTTGATAGCATTGGAATCAACCATGTTAAACCGTGAATAGTGGTTGATAGCACTGGAATCAACCGTGGATAGTAGTTGGTAGTTTGTATGTACCACTGCATGGACCTAATGAACTTCCACACCAATTTTGGTGAAGATCCATTCACATCCTGTGAAGTAATTACATGGAGACACAACAAACCACAGTCAGTGCTATTATATTTATATAGACTAACTGGAGTACCCGTCCCCTGGACGGAAGTTATGTAAATTCACGATTAATGAAAGGTAATTTTAGGACATGAAAAGTTGCTACCCTTGTATGCAATTGTAAAATACGCAAAATAGTCTTAAAAACTGCAAAACACAAAATGTGAAACCGTAAATTTCTGTGTATCTCCGCATGAACCCGAAAACCTTCATGCCAAGATGAAGAGGTGAGGTAGTGGTAAAAAACGCAAAAATTCCAAAAAAATAGCAAATTGCAAACTTGAAAAATTGTACGTATCTCCCCATGGACCCAATGAGCCTCCATATCAAATTTAGTGAAGACCCAGCTACAGGGGACGAAGTAGTGGTAAAAAAAGCAAAAAACGCCCAAAAAAACTGCAGAACGCAAAATGAAAAACTGAAAATTTGTATGTACCCCCGCATGGACCTAATTAACCTCTCTACCAATTTTGGTGAAGATCCATCTACATCCTTCGAAGTAGTTACATGGACATACAACAGAGAGTACTATTATATTTATATAGATATATATTACCCAGATCTAACTCGACTGCTAAGCAAAAACATGGCAAGCAACATTATCAACTACAACTAATCACAAGATATTTTCATGAAACCAAAAAATAACAAATAAACGTCAACCAGTCTCCGATAGTTTGTCCAATAAAGCTAGAGGGTCAAAGGTTAAGATATTTTAAACAAAGTATGTTCTTTACTTTACAAAATATATAACTCTCCAGCTCACAAGAAGAGCAAAAGAAAAGGATAAACTGATTACCTACTATGTCCCAAGCCTTATCTAATAATCTCCAACCAGTAGGGGGCGTGGCAAAAAACCCTATAAGAAAGTAAGCGTAGTAGTATAAACGTATTATATATTCTTAATCATCAAGGAAAGAACGTAGGGAAGGGTTGCTCTACTTTGTCATGTGTTCGGAATAAGAAAAGAACACGATAAATGACGGATTCTAAACAAACATGGAACTATATAAAACTCCATCTTTTTTTAAACGAAAGATACACCAATGTAGCGGCCATTTAACAAAGGCCTAGCGTTAATTACGGAGATCATATGACTGCTTGTTACCACGTTGTAAGTTTCGTTTCATTTTATAATTACCCTCTGATTGGGTGTTTCGTGGTAGAGTTTCGTTATATTTTATTGATTTCACAGTTGTTAAATAGCTACGGGAGCGTTGAGTAAAGATAAACGTTTCCAGTGATAAGGAAAACAATAACTTAGTCATTAATCGTTTTAACTGCTTTTTTTTTTTTTGCAAAACTCCCTGATCTTATAAACACGTTTTATATAAATCTCCCATTATGTATATACATTCTAATTGAAATTTAATCTTTCCGTGGGTTTGTTAGAGTGAGTACGTTGGTGAAACTACACGACATTGGCACTGCTATGAACGTTACACCCGTGTCTATTGTTCTTTTACAATTTTATTAATCTTCTTAGGAAACCTTTCACATAAGAAGCTATCGATTATCTCGTGAAATACACTAAGAATGGACACGAACACTGGCTGTCCTCGAAAAATAATCAATTTTACTTAGAAAAATGCTTCTTTTTAAATTAAAAAACAAACTTTTTAAGCAACGTATACACAGTTCCGAACAAAACAATGTTGATCATAGCTTTCCCAACAAAAATGCACAATTCCAAACCAACAACCCAGGTTGTTCAGTGTAGTTTATAATATTTTCGCTTGTTTGTTGGATCTCTTTACATTTTTGAATAATAAATAAAATTAATTTCTTCCCCAGGTATTTATGAAAACAATTTATATTTATCACAGTCTTCAGAGTTACAGTGTAAATTGTAAAGTTACTAAATTTACAGAAACGAAAAGGGTTGTCAGATTGTATCTTTACGTACATTACGGTATGAGCAGGGCGCCTTAACGAAAGAACCAAGGTTCGAGCCGCAATGCCGCTGAACACGCTTCGCACTTTCAGTTGTGAGTGCGTTATAACAGTGATAGGCAGTCTCGTTATTCAACTCAAAGAAACGGACAAAACTCTTGTGGTGGCGGGTGTTGATAACTAGTTGCCCTCTTTCTGATTAGTAGTTCGATATTAGAGACTAGTCTATCTAAACCCTAGAGATCTTTGATCTGGCCTTTTAGCCCATGTGCTTATAAAGTGCTGATTAGGTGCATCGAACAACATGAAAGTCACATGAACAAAACAACATAGCTCATTAAAGAGGGCCTTTTGACTCATGATTAGGTGCATCGAACAACATGAAAGTCACATGAACAAAACAACATAGCTCATTAAAGAGGGCCTTTTGACTCATGATTAGGTGCATCGAACAACATGAAAGTCACATGAACAAAA
>NW_013668000.1:147240-151610 GCF_000517525.1 Limulus polyphemus | reverse complement strand
GTTCTATTAAAGAGGGCCTTTTGACTCATGATTAGGTGCATCGAACATGAAAGTCACATGAACAAAACAACATAGCTCATTAAAGAGGGCCTTTTGACTCATGATTAGGTGCATCGAACAACATGAAAGTCACATGAACAAAACAACATAGCTCATTAAAGAGGGCCTTTTGACTCATGATTAGGTGCATCGAACAACATGAAAGTCACATGAACAAAACAACATAGCTCATTAAAGAGGGCCTTTTGACTCAAACGTTTTCTAAAGATGGTCTTCTCTTTCTTTCTTTGGAAAACTGTGAGTTAATTGGAAAAAATATTAGACTATTCTGAGCTGCTATATATTTAGCTGGTTTAAAAAAGTGAATTCATAGAAAAATAAACAAAGTTTTCAACTGAACTACTATATGTTTTTATGTTAGAATTTGCATCATTTTTCTAATTAAAATAGTGACGAAAACCACTTTATTCTTCAATAATTGACTATATACTGATAGCATCATCCAAGCCTATTTTACGATGAAATATATAAAATCTTAAGAGAATCAAACGTATAAAAGTGCTATATCATGTTGGAAATCATCGACTCATTTTTCTGTTTCTTATTCAGCTAAGTACGGTTTAGTGGTTAGTGTGTGTGACTGTGGATCCTAAGATCCAACGTTCGTGTCCCTTTGTCACACAAAAATTTCAACACTTTAGGCTTTGGTGCATTATAAGAGTGACGGTCAGGTCCCACTATTCGATTAAATTAACGGAAGAGTTGGCGGTGAGTGCTGTTGACTAGCTTTCTGCCTTCCCTCTTGTCTAGCAGCTCAGAATTAGAAACGGCTAGCGTAGATAGCCTTTATACAGCTCTTACTGCCTATCCGAAACAAACAAAAAAACGGTTTCTTATTACGAACTCAAGTTGTCGCATTAACATTTTAGGGCAGATTGTCCCATTAACATTTTTAATCAACTTCGCTTAGCGGAGACACGTGCTACAAACGTAATATGTATACAAAACTAAAAATTGTTTCCATGGGAGCAACAATTTATTACTTTATAAATTTGATTATTTACTTCTTATGAAGTCTCTTCTGAAAATTCACAGTCTGCTTAAAATAAATCATCTTCATAGTTAAGTTTCAGCTATATTACATTATCATATTTTTACGTGCAAGGTTTTTAATTATATTACTGAGATGTGGCTTATTTCGTTCAAGAAATTCAAGCAACCAAACTGTAATAATTTTCTTATGGTACGATCCACAGTTCAACAGAACATTTTCGCTTATTTTAGAAATTCAATATGTGTTTTCTTTTTGTCTCCTCTGAAAATTTAAGTTAACAGCTCATTCTCCTTTCGTACTTTGAGGATCATTCTAACAAGAGGGAATCCTCAGTGGTCGTGGCAACTGAAATTACTTTAGGCAGGATTAAAGTAAATTAATTTTTGAGATTTTTGTTTCCCTTTTTATTAGCTATATTTTTGTGCGCCAGCAGTATGAAGCGTGTGGCGCACGTATAACCGATTCGATTTTATTACTCATCAGGATCTCTACCAGCCTACTCTCAAACTGAAATCCTTTTTTAGGCAGGATTAGAACAAATTCATCTATGATACCTCGTGTGTCCAAAACTGTAATTAGCTCTCAAATCAGTCAAGAAATGACGGAGCTATGAGCTAAGAGTTTGTACTTGGAAAAAGAAAATGAAAAACTCAGAGCCGTTCTATGAGCCGCTCATCCGAGGCTCAAAATATTTGCGCTAAGAAACTGACTCTGGATCTTGAAATCTGAGTTTAATAAAGCTATTTCTGACTCATTACAGCTACACTGATTTACTAAGCCTTTTTCTGAGTCACTAAATTATCTGAACTTATTAAACTTCTTTCTGATTCATTAAACTATTTGAATTTACTAAGCCTTTTTCTGATTCATTAAACTATCTGAATTTACAAAGATTATATCTGATTCACTAAACTACTTGAATTTCTAATTCACTGATATCATCCGAATTGAATATTTTACTTCACTATTAAAACCAATTCTTTACTTTAAAAATATCATGTCGGTACCCGTACAGTGTAACCAAAAATATTGTAATGTATCACTGATTGAACGATATACAACGTGTGCAAACTCTAGCAACTCAAGTTCAAAGTTTAGTCTTACTAAGTACTTTATCAAAACTTTGTTACTTTTATTTTAGAAATATGTACGTGTTGATAAACAAGAAACAAAACAATATCTTCCATTGCCCTCCCCAAGTAGCTTAGCAGTAAGTCTGGTGGCGTATAATGGTAAAGATCTGGTTTCGATACCCATAATGGACACAGAACATCATGTATCTTTAGCTTATCAACAATTTAACCAATCAATATTCCATAAATCATACCTATACAAGGGAACTTGATGGATTCGATCGTTGATGGTATCAGAAGCATGACACTTACAATGTAAAGAACGAAATATGAGAATACTGCTAATAAAGTGGTTGATACGTATGTTTAAAAAAGGACTAGACTACGATAGAAATAACTGCATATCAAATATTATCGTTCACAGGAGTGGGACCATTCATGTAGCTACTCCTACATATTTAAAGTTGTAGAATACACTAAATTAGTCTGACAGCGTTTTTCAAACACTCGAGAAATAAACTTTTTTTGAGCTCAAGTAAATCCACTGAGAAGTTTTGACAGGACGATTCACTCTACTTTTGTTTGACTCGCGATTGAAACAACTGCATTTCTTTAAAGCCCTTGCAGATGACATTTTTATCCCAGAAGATCATGGAAGTGCACTGGCAAAATCCGATGGGAAATGATAATTCCAGAACTTGAAATAAAAGTATTTACGTGAAAAATATGTGTGGCAGGTTAGTCAATGAGAGATGTATAAACTCCAAACAATGGAAAACGTTTTACTGTTTTTTGGGGAAAAGGTAAAGAAGGAAATCGAGTCTAATATTTTTAATAATGCAATAAAATATATCTAGATTTTCTTATAATAAACGCTTCATGACACGAAGCAAATGAAATACACTAGGTTGAAACATTGGAACACGCCTACCTTTTCTACATCATTAATAAACATCTTACATTCCTTTCAAGCTAAGCTTTGTCAAAACTTTTGATACTAAAATAACGTATATTTCTATATAGGGCTCTAATATGAGAAACAAGAAATTTCACATGTGTAAGACAACCACATTGAAAATTATGCCAAATGTGATTACAATAACTAATGTTATTCGTACAATAATTTCAATGAATATTTGCTCACTGACAATATCCGATATTGTATACTGTAAGTGTTCGTTGTTCTTGATGTGTTTCCTTTCTCGATTCCAACAAGAGATTGAAATGATTTTAGCAAAGAGAAGTCTATTGAAACGTAAAAGTGTACCGTGTCATACTTAACTGTTGTTAGCACAACAATATCTATAACATTGTGCCAGATTTGTTTAGCCGATCGTGATTTGGGTTGCTTGTTGTCAAGTCCAAATCTACCCAATGAATTATCTGCGCTCTACTCCCCACGGGAGTTGATTATCATTTTACTCATTATATGATGTGAATATTTAGGCACAAGGTCCTAACTCGTTGTCAAAAAAAGGATGAAGAAATTATCAAAAACATCATCTGATCGTAACCTAACTTGCATGTACTGAAAGACACGTTTTTGAAAAAAAAAGATTAAGTTCGACACATTGAAATTAAAGATCATATTCTATCAAGCAATGTTTCCTCAAGATGAGGGAAAGCCATGTACAGGTTTTTCACAAACCGACTGATTAGTTGTACAAATTCCAACCGCACGCTTTGGTTGAATAAAGGCCGAAAAGTCCATTGTGGGAGTAAGTATGTAGCCGTACGAAATTTCAGTGATCCCACCATTTTCAGCCATATTTCTCTTAAGAAACAGCCGTTGATTTCGTGCTATTTGTTTCCACATCGTTGTGTGAATATTGCTCTTCGACAAAAACGATCACTTCTCTTTGATTCCACGTTGTTGTGTGAATATTACTCTTCGAAAAGAACGATCACTTCTCTTTGGTTTCACATCGTTGTGTGAATATTAATCTCCGAAAAGAGCGATCACATACACCTCATACCAACGTGCAGTTTACAAGGTCGATCAACTTAGTTTGCTTTCATGTAAAGGTGAAATGTTCGTTCGTCACGTAAACTCATACCAACGTGCAGTTTTCAAGATCGATCAACTTAGTTTGCTTTCATGTAAAGGTGAAATGTTCGTTCGTCACGTAAACTCATACCAACGTGCAGTTTTCAAGATCTATCAACTTAGTTTGCTTTCATGTAAAGGTGAAATGTTCGTTCGTCACGTAAACTCATACCAACGTGCAGTTTTCAAGATCTAT
>NW_013668000.1:143506-146683 GCF_000517525.1 Limulus polyphemus | reverse complement strand
CACGTAATCATAGACTTGCTACAGTTATTTCATCTGGCCAAGGTTGCTACATAAACACGATACACGTAATCATAGACTTGCTACAGTTATTTCATCTGGCCAAGGTTGCTACATAAACACGATACACGTAATCATAGACTTGCTACAGTTATTTCATCTGGCCAAGGTTACTACATAAACACGATACACGTAATCATAGACTTGCTACAGTTATTTCATCTGGCCAAGGTTGCGTACTACAGTGCTCATTCAAGAAATCACCTCCCCCTTCGATATGGGTCATACCCAAGTGAAGGGATAGTACCCAGTTTGTAAGACAGGCATCGTATGAACTAGGAGTTAATCTCATTGATGTACGTAGTCTAGGATTTCATTACTTCCAAAGTATAAAAACATTTTAATTTGTATGCTTATAGTTTCTTAAAATCTAATACTAATAAAGATTATGCACGTGATCGCATCACATTATTCATTAGAGCCTCTATTTTATTTATAGACTATATGTAAAGAACATAAGAAACTAAGATCATTCATAACACGTCGTAAGGTACACACTTATTGTTCTCTGTCTTCTCAAGTCATAAACCAATCGAATGAACAGAATTAATTACATTACATGATGAGTTGTGTCTGAATAAGATCCTCTTCTGTTCCAGTATTCTTTCCGGACTGTTTTAGGAGTCTTAATACAGTGACGTAAAAAGTGTTCATCTACGTATATTATGAGTAACACAGATAACCCTAATAGGGCCTAACGAGATTTGTGAACTCGCTTTTAGGTATTACTAGGAATGGCTTAAGTATTCTTGAACTTTAAAGGGAAAGCGAAAAATGGTTAGTTAGTAAGTAAGTAAGACTACACAAATCCGTTTCATTTTATAATTTCTTGAATCAAAATTAGCTAATTACATAGTAATTAGATTTGATGAAATTGTGTCACTTTTACACAGCATAGGGAGCTTATGTGTATATATATATATCATTAAAATACACTACTTACATATCGAGCATGATGTAGTAACTAGTGTATAGTGAAAATAACAATATCTGTGTGGTCAAGGCACATGGCGCCCTCTGTTATTGGCATAATTTACTTTATAGTAATACAATACAATGTATTTTGTTTTTATAAATGTTATTTAATATTTATTTTTGTAAATGTTGTGTACTATTAGGTGGGTTAAATATTATTTACGGATTTCTACATATTGTGTCAGTATAGTTTTCTTAAATGTGTAAAATTTGGTGTGGTGTAAGATGTAAAAGTGTTGTAAATGTTGTTTAAAAGATTTATTTGGTAAATGGTATGTAAAACTTGGTTTCATATGTGTTATGTAAGAATTGGTTTCGTACATGCTGTTTATGTTTCGGTTTCATATATGTTGTGAAAGTAATTAAATGTGTGTAAAGCTTGGTTTGATATATGTTATGTACAAATTGGTTTGGTAACTGAATTACATTTGGTCTTGATCATTACGATAACTAAGTAAGTCTGAGGGCTTATATAGCGCTAAAAATAAGGTTTTGATGCCCGCGGAAAGAAGAGCTCAGGTAGCCCATTGTCTAGTATCGTGTTTCACAACAAAACAAACAAATAACCATGTCATTAAACAAAGTATTACATCTTAACGCGTTGTGATGATGTTCTAAATTTGTATTAAGACTTCTTGTCTCTATTTGTATTCACTCTACACTTCTGTGCATTTATTTGTTTAGGCTAGAAACTTATATTCAAATTATCTGTTTTGTTTTGTAAATATGCGTGTAACACACATTCTGTCTACCACACTCATGATATCCGATCTGATATAGTCAGGACTCCTGATTCTCTCTCTTTGAGAATGCGACAATATGTAAAAAGACCACTTCAGTTGCAATAATGTGGAACTGACCACGCTATATACTAAACTTGCTTCATGGTCTTCTCCGCTATTTAAACTGTTTGTCTTTGTTCTCGTTCTCCTAATCGCAGGTAACGATAGGGATCAGTAAGAAGCTTGAGTATGCCAACTCCGCTCACATCGTATCTAGGTTTGTGAACTGGTTGTTTAGGAAGTAGTCTTCTTCTAAATACAGTGTACTGCCGTGTATATCTGTGGGAAAAACATTTCCTAGTGCTAATAAAGTTCCATGTTGGTTGGAAATTATCTGTAAAAACATTCATATCTTTCAATACACTAATGTGCCAGATGTCGATATGTTATGTTTCAAAGTGGCTTTAATATCTCAAGAACTAGTCTGTTTTTAGACGTTTCCAAAACACCTTACAGCGAATTATTTGAACGTCTCTAGTTTTATCAGTTCTTCCTATAACATCTTGTAGCAGGTTCTACGGACTACTCTGGTTTTATCAGTTTATTCTGTAGCATCTTGTAGCGAATTACATGGAGTAATCTGGGTTTATCAGTTCTTTTTGTGACATGTTCTAGCGGATTCTGTGGATTATTATGGTTCTATCAGTTCTTCCTATAACATCTTGTAGCAGGTTCTACGGACTACTCTGGTTTTATCAGTTTATTCTGTAGCATCTTGTAGCGAATTACATGGAGTAATCTGGGTTTATCAGTTCTTTCTGTAACATATTCTAGCGGATTCTGTGGATTACTATGGTTCTATCAGTTCTTTCTATAACACCCTGTAGCGTTTTTTATGAACTACTCTGGTTTTATCAGTTCTTTCTATAACATATACTAGCGGATTCTGTGGACTACTCTGTCAGCTTTTTCTCTAATATCTTGTTGCAAATTATATGGACTATTCTGTTTTTTATCATTTCTCTCAATAACATCTTGTGGAGGGTTCTACGGACTACTCTGGTTTTATTAGCTCTTTCTATAACATTTTCTAACGAATTATATGGACTACTTTGATTTTATCAGCTCCTTCCATAACATCCTGTAGCGTTTATATGGACTACTCTGGTCTTGTCAGCTCTTTCTGTGATATCATTGAGTAGATACAATGGAACAGTCCTTTTGCCACAAAGACGTACTCTCTCTTTGAGGCCTAGCGTTGACGGTGGGCCCTATTGACTATATGTCTTCATTCTCATTTATCAGTTCAAAATTAGAAACGGCTATGTACAGATAGATCTTGTGTAGCTCTTGGCGAAAATTCTTAAATAAGAAACAATTCATCCAACAAAAGCAAATTGTGGAACCAACTTACAGTTTTCAC
>NW_013668000.1:141609-142506 GCF_000517525.1 Limulus polyphemus | reverse complement strand
CTGTTTACCATGTTACTTTAGTTCTAGTTCACCATGTTACTTTAGTTCTGTTTACCACGTTAAAACTTTGCAAGACTTAGATACAATATTTAAGATGAAAAGTTTAAGGACGAATACATTTATAAAACTAACAACTTAAAAGAGTAAAAGAAAAGCTTCTAGAATTGCATATTAAATTGACTGTGTGGTCAGTTGAAAACCAACATGCATTTTCTAAGTAATGTAAACTTGTAAAATAAAATACCTTAAAAATGCTGTAGAATAAGTAAGTTTCAAACATATTTTATTTGACGTATCAAGTAGGAGGGAGGGGGATTCAAAACATTTCATGGGAAGGATGATTTATTGTTGTAGTTACCACTTTCAACTCCTAAAGATTATATAATAAAAAGCATATTGTGAGAGAAAACTTAGAATTTTGAATACGGAGCAGTATTAACCAATTCACAGTCGAAACCCCACGCATAATTATAGGCCTGGATCTTCGACACTTAAAAAACAATATTCTACATCGATATGGAATTAAAATTATATAAATGTTTTCTTCCAGAATCTAAGAAAAAGGATAGTGGACTACGATTAGAAGCTTGATAATGTATAAAACTTTAATATTTGTGAACAAGAGCCTTACAACCGAAGACATTATCTGTAATTATCTTAGAACGTTTCCGATCGATAAGTAATGTGTCCATATGTTTTCTTTCTCTGAATTCTTTCATCTTTCTTACTGTAAGGATAATTAACCATAGCCAAAACCATAAAACACTTAAACAACTTAACCCAACAGTATAAATAACAAAAAACAAGCAAGTAACTATTACTTCATATAACACTTAAACAACTTAACCCAACAGTATAAATAACAAAAAACAAGCAAGTAACTATTACTTCATATAA
>NW_013668000.1:135043-140698 GCF_000517525.1 Limulus polyphemus | reverse complement strand
GCTCTTCTTGCTTTATACCACTGAGTTCAACATAAGGCCGCTGCTCTTCTTGCTTTATACCACTGAGTTCAACATAAGGCCGCTGCTCTTCTTGCTTTATACCACTGAGTTCACGCTTCTTTAACAAAACATACCGTCGCTCCACACATCATGCCCCATCACTGATATCCGTGTTAGGACATGCGCAGTGTATCACTATGATGTACACGATTTTTATTGAATGTCTTTCTTAACAGCCACGTTTTATTAAAAATATTATAAATTATTTTGATATGATATGCATATTTTCTATAGTTTGTCACATTTACATTTTTGGTCTGGAAATTAATTTTTATTACGGTAAAGGCTTTTTCCAACATATATAAGTATTGATGCTTGTTCACAATATGGGATATATTTATATTAAGTATTGATGCTTGTTCACAATATGGGATATATTTATATTAAGACATAAGAGCAAAGTTTCCTCTTCCTTGCTGTATTCTTGTTTACCCCCAATGGCACAACTGTATGTCCTGCGGACGTATACCACTAGTAGCCGGGTTTCGATACCGGTAACAATTTATGACATTTAATTTATAACCTTTCGGTTCTAGTTTAAGCAATAGTCCTCAGCATACAAGTCTATAAACTAACTGATAATTGGTTGTTAAGAATACAAAAGGTTGAGTACGTTATATTAAAACACTTTTGAATATACAAATCAGCAAGTCACATGATAACCATTTTTGCGGTAAAACGGAATGTATCAGAACTACATTTTAGCTTTGTTTGTTATTTTGTAAGTACTGTGACGCCACCGAAAATTGATCGTTTTTTGAAAGGGCATATAACAGCCCTTTCCGACGTAAAATGTTCATATACTTTAATCATAAGTATTTCGATTGGTGATTTAGAATTTTCTAGTCTTGTACTTTATGGCATTTGAAAACAACCAGAACCACCAAGAAGGGGGACCTATAACAAATCGTACCTCAGCCGTGGTAAGAAATGTGCTAGAATTCATGAACACAAATTTCAGGCAACAGTGAACAAAATAATCAAATAGATGACTTACAGAAAGACTGCAGAGATGAGGGTGTGCTTTGAACGTGAGAAAAATACGACGGAGCCTTTTGCAATGGAAACTCTGCTGCAACGCTATTGTCAAGACGCACAGTCGTCAGTTAGAGAATGACTGGGCGTAGTGACATGGGCTGTAACGATGTGGTGAGGCTCCAAAATCATTTTAATATAACGTACTCAATCTCTGTTCGAGCATTTTGTACAAATTAAATATCAATTATATAATTATTGGAGTTTAAATGTTTACGTTGAGGATGAGTATTAAAAATCATTATCAAAATCGTAATTCTGGATTTTGTTATAAATGAAATATTACATCAATCGCGAGACAATTATTGTTGTTACAATAGTACAATGAACACTGGATAACAAAACGTTGTTTCCTGATGCTTATAATATTTAAAAGCACGTTAACGACTAAAAACTTATCCTTCCAATGTAAAGAACAAAATATATATATAAAATGCATATATTATCTATCGTCTGTTTATTTAGTTGTGCGATTTGTGGAAGTCATATGTTGGAAGCAAACATTGATAATTGATAACGGAGCACGTGGAACGTGCATCACAAAGTCCGAGTGAAACATCGCATGTCTTCTGTTGTCGCGTGCATAGAATATGTGACTCCCCTTTTCGAATAGAACACTTCCAGATTCTTAACAGATACTTCCTTGGGCAAGAACTACATACCCACAAGAAACCCTCTCTCTCCTCGTTAGAGCAAAACTCCATTAAAAAGAATATATGCAAATTATGTACATGTACATAATAAGCCTGAATGAGTTTTCCCAATAAATTTAAAGCGAATGATATGACATTTCGTTAGTTTTGAAAATTCGAATACTCTTTATTAACTCTTAGTTATACATCCCAACGCCAGGAGGCTTTGCTGAAATAATGATCGACAGCTTGTAAAATTAAACAAAAATCAGCATAGAGGCGTCGTCATTTGTATTTATATACATACATGTTAAGAACAGTGTGCATACTTCAACAGAGGTTTCTCAGAATGTCCTATACGTTATTAATGTCTTTTTATGATATAATGTACATACTTTGTCAAATATTTCTCAGAATGTCCTATACCTTATTAATTTCTTTTTATGATATAATGTACATACTTTGTCAAATATTTCTCAGAATGTCCTATACCTTATTTTTGTTCTAAATATTTTATTTATTTAAATGTAAAACTACAAGATAGACTATCTGAGCTCGTCCAACGCCAGGAATTTATCCCAGAATTTAGTGTCATAAGTCCGTAAACTTATCGCTGACCCACCGGGTAGAGGGCGGGTGTTTTATGTATGTGTTTTTTTATACTTAAATCTGTTACAAGTGGTTGAAATTTCTCTGTTTCCTACATTTCTAATACAATTAGAATTAGTTTAATTTCATGAAACTGTCTTGAGGCTCACGAGACATGTACGTCTGCATAATGATTATTTAAATATTAATCAGTTGAGTAATTAAAACAGCTTTTGTGAGAAAAGAGAAAAATTCTAAAGTAAAAATTATTCCAACACCACATTGTTCCCTAGTTTCTTCCATAAAACTTTACAAGCAAAGAGTAGAGTCGTGAAAGTGCAAGACGTTCTGTTTGCTTAAACCATTAAAGAGAAAAGTCAAATTATAGCTAAAGGCAGTTTTCGGATGTTGAGATTTAATTTTCGGAAGAAGCACTGAGTTTTCAAACAAACTTTAAACAATCCATCAACCTCCCTCGTCTTTTTTTTTTGCTCTGGTTTCAACCTATACGGCCATCGAAGAAAAACTTTACCTAATTTAAACACAACATTTTCCGTTCAAAGTTTGCACAAGCAGCAAACAAGAAACAAATGACGCATTTTTTTATTACAATTAAATGTGTTCCTGCTCCTCTGGAGACATGACTACTGCTTAACGTGCGCATTATCATTAAATACATCAACTCTTAAAGTATCGATAGTCTGTCAATAAGTTGTACACAGCTTAAGCTACTAAGTGACCACTATTTGCTCTATGAAGATACACATTAGACAAGGATGTAGAAACCTTTAACTATGTAAAATGTTTTGTAGTAATAATTCATGAACAAATTTTATTCGAAATATCTATAGATCAAACCTTAAACCTATTTAACTCTAGAAACTTATAACATCAACAACTTTGAAAATAGTTAAGTTTCATTTACTTTGGATCAAAAAGATTAGCTCCTAAATGATAATCTAGCCAACAACAAATTTGTTTGTTATCAAGTACAAAGTTACACCACCACGGGTATCGAAACCCGGTTTCTAGCATTGTAAGTCCGCAGACATATCGCTGTGCCACTATAAAGAACTAACGATGCATATAATTCGTTAGTTCTTTATTTTTAATAAACAAAAAGCTACAAAATGAACAATCTACACTCAGCCCACCACGAGTATCGAGCCTTGATTTTTTAGCTTTATAAAACCTCAAGCTCACCGATGAGCCACAGGAGGCGGGGGCAACATATTTTGTTAAAGAATAAGAAATGAAAAACATAATATAATAAGACACGCTAGATTACAACATAATAATTTAGACATGCCTTCCAAATGAATATATTTACGAGTTATTTAATGAAAACACGTGCTTGTTATGCTTTGATTATATATATTACTGGTTTGTGGTATAAAGACAGTTTTCTTTTTCTGGAAACAGAAATATCGTTATCCTAATCAAGAACTATGTGGAATTTCTCTAGTTATTCAGTATCGAGAGAGACCTTGAGAAGAATTCACGAACATTCAATAAGTAGTTATAAACTCAGCTACATTTAATGAGTTGTGAGTCTGACAACAAGCGAATTGCTACAGTCTTAACGTTGACTCTCCAATATATTATCAAATTTTGATTGATTAATAAGTTTGAAAGTGGATCACCAATCGCAGCTGAGCTTTTAGTAAAGTACATATAGTTGTAAAAGTTTTAACCGTCTTTTCTTCCCTGAGTCGGACGGAGCTGGATTGTAAATCGTGTCTAATTATCGCAAAATATTCCCTCATTATAAGAGTGATGGTAAAATAGTTTGCGGTTGGTGTCGTTGACTAGCTGCCATCTTTCTAGCCTTTTGTTTGTTTATTCTGAAGCACGAAGCTACACAATGGCCTATATGTGTTCTGTCCACTGCGGGCATCGAAGCCCGAGTTTAACATTATCGGCCTCGGGCTTACCGCTGAGACACAGGAGACCCCTCTCTCTAGTATGTCAGGTTACAATTTGAAGCGACTGTATGCAGATAAAAGCTGTGTAGTTTAATTCTAAAATAAAAAAAATGTTTCTTTCCTTCAGGCTTACTTCTTGGTTGTCATGTCAACATGCTAGTATCAAGGTCATGTTGAAGTAGGACCTAGATTAACGTCTTGCATAAAAGTTTGTCACCCGGGTTTTTCATAAACCCGAGAATTAAGAAAACGGTTGTTCTTGAAGACATGATTTATCTTTCCTGCAAGTGAACCTCGAGGAAAAATCTATAAACGCTTTCAGCACATACCTAGAAACAGCAATATTTTCACCTCAGAATCAGTCTGTGAAATCCGATATTGGCGAACACCACTAGTGTAACATTTCATGGTATTAGAATCCATCTATGCGACAATACAACATGAAAGCTACCAGCCGGCAGATGGTACAGAATAAATGAAGGTTGGATAAATCTGTTCCAATATGTATGAGAGAAAGGAAGGTTAGTGCCTTCTGGGTTTTCCATTACGTTTAGCTGGTTAGACACTAACAGAAGCATATTGTTCAAGAAAATGTTCTTCACCGAACAATATAAGGGAAATGCTTAAGTAATCAACATTGTGTGACACTTTATTAAACGGTTCTTCAATATATCATAAAACGGAGATCTTTAGTTTCGAATGAATTCATATGCTTCTTTCTATAACTCAACTTTTTTTAAGCATATTGTTAAAGAAAAATACATGGATTATTCACAGACGTCAGAGTCTTTTGGCCGTGATTAAGTGACTTTAAATGAATACTGAAAACAGAAATTAAGGTTAAAATAAGAAACACAATTCAAGTAGCTTTTCCCAATTTGTATGTTTGTTCTAACATTCATTTGCAAAACTGAACCAAAAGGTCATCCTTAATTTTTAACTGATAGACGAGATGAAAGCCATCTAGTCTACACCACCCACCGTCAACTCTTGGGCTCTTATTATTTAACCGAATAGTAGAATTTAACTGTCACTCTTATAAAGTGCCCATACCTCGAAGGGCAGAGCGCAGTTTTGCAGCAAAAGGACGCCTTCACCAGAATACGCTAACCGTTAAGACTACGCCCGGACCTAACGAGAGCCTTCACCACCAGAGTACGCTAACCGTTAGACTACGCTCAGACCTAACGAGAGCCTTCACCACCAGAGTACACTAACCGTTAGACTACGTCCGGACCTAACGAGAGCCTTCACCACCAGAGTACGCTAACCGTTAGACTACGCCCGGACCTGACGAGAGCCTTCACAACCAGAGTACGCTAACCGTTAGAATACGCCCGGACCTAACGAGAGCCTTCACCACCAGAGTACGCTAACCGTTAGACTACGCCCGGACCTAACGAGAGCCTTCACCA
>NW_013668000.1:132435-134043 GCF_000517525.1 Limulus polyphemus | reverse complement strand
CCAGAGTACGCTAACCGTTAGACTACGCCCGGACCTAACGAGAGCCTTCACCACCAGAGTACGCTAACCGTTAGACTACGCCCGGACCTAACGAGATAAAGAAGCGATTATTAGATACTATCTTATATACCTAATTAGAAAATAAAGTGCTGGTGCTATTATTACGCTGTAAAAATGTCCACAGCAGTAAAGCTTTACTTAAATGTTTAACTCATGCACCTCCTTTCGAAAAATGTATTACACAAAAATCCTCTGTAAACCTTCGAAGTTATTTATCAAAGTTTTTATAATTGGCAGATAGCTTTTGAAAATAAAAACAAAGTTCAAATCAACCTTCTGAATGATGTAAGTTCAATTACTCCAACACTTCTCGATCGTTGGCAGACAGCTAGAAATGTAAGTTCAATTACTCTGACACTTCACGATCGTTGGCAGACAGCTAGAAATAATTTTGCTTTATATGTTAAAACAAACTCTCAAATCTACGGATTTACAGGATGACTTCTGGACTGAGATTTTTAAGATAGTGTTGATGTTCGGTAGCTTTGTTCTTTTCACCTTATAAGGCTAACTGTGTTAGACTTTTACGGAATTTAGAATCTCACATTTGTAATTCAATAAGTAGCTGTCTATAAAATATTTTTTAAACAACTTCAAAGAAAATAGAGAAAAGTCCACACTTACAACATGCTCTACTAATATATATAAACAAACTTGCCAGAAGTCATCTCCAGAGTTTGTTTATTGTTATCGCGTACGGGGTTACAACAATCGCCTTTCCAAAATTCTCAGTATCCTCTATCTGTCCTCCGGGATGAAAACATAACAAAAGTTTTCTCGTGTCGTGAACAAGTTCAGAGACCGTGAGTTAATTTCATCTGTCGTCTCCTCCCGAGTTTTCGTGTAGATCGATCACGGACATAACCGGCCCGTGTGTTGATTTTATCAGCTCACCGAGCATACATTATATCACAGAATCAGCGCCGAGCTATTGCTAGATTGGCACGGTTCTTGAGCAAGGCAACTAAACCTTTGATAAAAGCAAATATTTTAATGTCGACCATCGATCTTGTTACATATTCTAATCGTATTATCCATTCTTCAGGTATATGAGCGAGTACAGAGCAACTTATCTGGATCGAACTTAGCGTTCGATGTAGCATCTTGAACTGATTAGAAGCTTTTCAGTGGTTCATTAGAACTTTTCTGACGTTTTAATTATAACTCACCATACACAGGTTCCGCTACGTCCTTATAGAATCTCTACGTTATTATCTTAATTATAACTCAGTTAACGATAAAAATAACTGCTCACAGTTTACGCTACGTTCTTAGAACTTTTACGTTGGTATCTTAATTATAATTCAGTTAATGTTAAGAATTACCTCGCGCAGGTTCGGCTGTGCTTTAAACAGCTAAACAGTGGTGTTGAATATCTTGTTCAACGCGCAGGTTCGGCTGTGCTTTAAACAGCTAAACAGTGGTGTTGAATATTTTGTTCAACGCGCAGGTTCGGCTGTGCTTTAAACAGCTAAACAGTGGTGTTGAATATTTTGTTCAACGCGCAGGTTCGGCTGTGCTTTAAACAGCTAAACAGTGGTGTTGAAT
>NW_013668000.1:124546-131540 GCF_000517525.1 Limulus polyphemus | reverse complement strand
ACTAATTACTGTTTACATCACAACGGTGATACTAATTACTGTTTACATCACAACGGTGATACTAATTACTGTTTACATCACAACGATGATACTAATTACTGTTTACATCACAGTGGTGATACTAATTACTGTTTACATCACAACGGTGATACTAAACATTCACGAACTACCACAAAACATGAAAAACTAACAATCCCAATACTTTCGGAAGGAAGAAGTTCTTGCTTCGGGGGGTGGACTGAGAATGGGCAGAAATTAGAGAAATCTAAAGTTAGTGAGATGATATTCAGTCACGTTTCTCGTCCTGCTCGTTCCAAATTCACACTTGAACAAAGAATAACGAAAGTGCTCGAGTTAGTTGACCACTGTACGTTTAGATCTTAGAAAAATAAGATTGTACGGGATTAGTTGATCACAGTACGTTTAGAGACAAAGCGAACGTTATAGTGATTAATTGAGCAAGGTATGTTTAGAGATAGCAAAACTACATTGTAGAGGTTAGCTGACCACTGTACGTTTAGATCTTAGAAAAATAAGATTGTACGGGATTAGTTGATCACAGTACGTTTAGAGACAAAGCGAACGTTATAGTGATTAATTGAGCAAGGTATGTTTAGAGATAGCAAAACTACATTGTAGAGGTTAATAATGGCTGGAGACGGCTAAATCGAAATTGTAGAGGTTAGCTGACCACTGTACGTTTAGATCTTAGAAAGGTAACATTGTTAAACAAAGTACGTTCAGACTGTACACTGTACTTTTAGTGCAATTTTCTCTTACATCACTTCCTAGCATTGAGTTTAGTAATTAGTTGTATGTATCTCTAAACAACAAAGTATTGAACAACTCTAAGGCATGTTTTCATAAAGACTGTGATTTCCTTCCATCATCTTACTTTTCTTAACATTTTAAATACCTATTTGTTTCTGCCAAATTTGGGAGAACTCAACTGTTATCTTTCTTAGACGTTTTATTTGAAGGAAAAATTGATCAAAATTTATAATTTGGGCTTCAAAAATCACTACAGCTGTTCCCTGAAACGTAATTTCTTTAATTCAAGTTTTACAAGCGGGAAATACCTTCAATCGTGTTAATATGAAAAGAAAAACAAATTAGCTTCAGTTTGATGTTTTTAGTTTATTTATTAAATTAAGAAACGCCTTGTCCTCTCTTTGTTTTTACTTCCAGACATGAGGAAAGATAAAAGGTATTTTTCCAGCGTGTTATAGGCTTCTGTTTACTAAAATTAATACACAATTTTTTATGTTACTGTTCTCCAATATAACCTGTATTTTGGACTTGGCGAGCAGTCACAGTTGTCATGGTGATAGCTCGTAATCGTTTATGAACCTAATATTTTTTCGTGTAATGGGGGAGTGCACTAGCACTCTAGGTAAAGATGGCGCGGACGCCCGTATTGAAACCATACAAAAGTCGTCAGTATTTTCTTCTCTACAGCTATATATGAAGAGCTACTTGGCATATCTCGGGTGTATATGCCGCTTTTCAGCTATCCAGAACGTCCCAAGATCAAAAATCTGCGAATAGCTAAAACCCAGAATTTCTATTTTTGTTCATCATCTTTCTTCAACAGGCCTAGCGCCTACCTAGTTCTAACAGTAACTATAATTTTATCATCACTTGATAGAATACAACAGTTTTCACGATATTTGATTACCTATTTTATTATTATTATATGCAAAAGTTAAAAAGACTTGGAATACATTCTATAACCTAGAAACCCACGTACACCATCTTATAAAAAACAACAAGTTTTAGGAAAAATATTTATGCTAAATAAAAAAAGCTATGTAGAGCTGGCTACTGAACTTCAAAACAGGAAACAAACAAGATAGGGATAGAAGTGGACATATCACTTAACCGGCTAATGATCACATAGCAGACTAAGCTGTCTCGAATTTACATGGAGAATAAAATCCTTGCATTACTGGCTTCCTCACTGTCAAAACAAATAGAACCAGAATATCCAATTGTAAAATGTTACTCTAATGTAAAGTAGTCATAAAAGTAGTATTCTAAAGTTAACTAAAGGAAACGTATAATGATGAAAGGTGATATTCTATTCAAACACCAAGGTTTCGATGTGATCATTAGCTACATTAAGTGATATGTCCACTTCCATCCCTATCTTGTTTGGTTCCTTTTATCAAGCTCAGTAGCCAGCTCTACATAGCTTTCTTGTTTAGAGATAATATTTTTCCTAATTCCTGTAATTATGATTTGTACTCAAGCTTGACATGGAACGTTCAGTAAAACAATGACCTTGTCCTTATAGTAAGTTGAAAATGTGCAAGTAGAAAAATAAGTTTGTTTGGTTTGTTTCTGATATTCGTGTAAGGCTATGCAAAAGCTATCAGCGCTAACCGTTCCGAATGCATAACTCATAGACTAGTGGAAAGGCAGCAAGACAAAAGCGCTACCGCAAACTCTAGGGTTACTCTAATCGAATAGTGAGACTTGACGACCACATTTATAACGCATCCGTGTCCCTAAAGTGCAAACTTTGATTTTGCAGCAAAGGGAAACAAACAGTGGACCGATAGGTCACACACGACCCAAGAAAATACGTGTCAAACGAAGTCCTGCCAAAAACAATATATTTTAATTGCAGCATTGGAGATATCAAATACTCTTCATCCTCAAAACCAATAAGAAAGTGAAAATATATATCAGAACTAAAACAAAAGTCAAAAAAGAATCGCTAGCTGAGGTATGTAACAGTCTGTCCTAGTGATTAACTTACAGGTATAGTCACCAGATGGGAAGGGGGTGGGGGATTACTTGTCTTAAGTTTCCATTAATTCTAGATTCAGTTCTTCTCTAACTATAGCAGAAGTGAAAAGAAACAGAAAGTAACCAGCTAAGGTTGCCTGTTTTAAATGGATGACTGTACAGAAGATTTGATTTTAATGATTATTCTTTAGACAAGCAAAGTGTTCAACGCTTTGTTAAACAGAAACTCCCTGATTCTTATTTATATTGAGTTGGGCATTGTTAGTACTCAGCGTACCCGTATAGTGAATCTGGGCGTTTTAACGTTTTCGTCCCTTTGCCGTAATAATACGTACTGCATTTTGCCATGGGGATACCATAAGAGTGACTGTCACAACTCACTATTTCGTCAGACAAGAGCATCCCGTGGAGTTGGCGGTAGATGCTGTTGACTAGTTGCCTTCCCTCTGGAATATCAGGGACAGGTATGAGCAGATATTCCTTGTGTACCTTTGTGCCAGACAAGAGCATCCCGTGGAGTTGGCGGTAGATGCTGTTGACTAGTTGCCTTCCCTCTGGAATATCAGGGACGGGTATGAGCAGATATTCCTTGTGTACCTTTGTGCCAGACAAGAGCATCCCGTGAAGTTGGCGGTAGATGCTGTTGACTAGTTGCCTTCCCTCTGGAATATCAGGGACGGGTATGGGCAGATATTCCTTGTGTACCTTTGTGCAAAAATTCTAACTGAAACTTATTTATGGGATTCCTAATCTTTGAGGTCTAAATATTCAGTGCAAAAGGAAAAAAAAAGAGATATTAAATATTTCCTACATCCCATGTTTTGTATTTGCTTATTGTTAAGCAGAGAGCTCACCACGGATAACGAAATCCGTTTTTTTCTAGCATTATAAGTTTTCAGACTTATAGCTGATCCAATCTCACGTTTTATAAATGATTCTCATAATCTTTATTTAACATCATCCTTTCAAAAACTAATTTCCTGACAAGCTGTTGCATAAATTTATCTTTAATTTCTTTCAGTTAACGTTATTAGTGACATCACAGAAACTGCCATAAAGCACCATTTCACTGTGCAATATTGATTTTAATTTGATTATCATAAATGAAACTCGAAAAAAAGAAAGAAGACTGTATATAGCATATACACAGCAGGATATTCTTGCTTAATAACTACGGCACGTTGAACTGTGTTGATGTAAAATATTACTTTTCTTGCTTAAGAACCACGACACTCTGAACTGTGTTAACGTAAAACAACATTTTCTTGCTAAAGAACCACGGCACGTTGAACTTTGTTAATGTAAAACAATACTTTTCTTGCTTACGAACCACGACACTTTAAACTGTAAAATAATACATCCTTGCTTAAGAACCATAACACTCTGAACTGTGTTAATGTAAAACAATACTTTGCTTAAGAACCATAACACTCTGAACTGTGTTAATGTAAAACAACATTTTCTTACTTAAGAACCACGACACTCTGAACTGTGTTAATGTAAAACAATACTTTTTTTTTGCTTAAGAACCACGACAGTTTGATCTGTGTTAATGTAAAACAACATTTTCTTACTTAAGAACCACGACACTTTGAACTGTGTTAATGTAAAACAAATGTTTTCCTGGTTGAGAAAACAATGCTTTGAGATGTTCATATATAAAGTGTAAAGCAATGCGATTCTTGGTTCGGAGCAACCATGACGCTTTGAGCTGTATGAAAGTAGACCAAGACTTTTTTTTTGGTTGACATATGAACGTAAAACGAGGCGGATCTCTCTTGAGAACCACGACACTTTGAGTTGTATAAATTTAATACGAGACGTTTTGTTGGTTGGGAACACAATAATTTGAGATGGTTAGATGTAAAGCGACAGATGTCTTGGTTAAGAACCATAACACTTTCAGTTATTTGAGACTGTTGGAAATGGATCTTGTAGCACAATGTGTAAACGCCAGAATCGACAACTTAAACTTGTCCGTTTATCCGATTCATAAATCAATGTATCCTAAATATTGTAAGTACGTAATGTGTTAAATTAGCTATATTCATTACTGAGCCTCTCATATTAGCTCAGTGCTAAGTCTGAGGGCTTACAAAACTAAAACTCGTACTAAGCAGAGCACGGATAGCCCATTTTATAGATTTATGTTTAACAACAAAAACGTTCTTTGATCAGAAGGAAATGATAATCTTCACCTACCCATACCAAAATAATAAAAAAACGATCTCGTAAAATCGTTTAGAGTTATGTATTCTTTTTCGTTTCAACTTATAACAAGGATGTAATTCTTAGGAGATCTCCTCATAACAAAGTGGGTTTCTTCACTATACACCTTCTATAAATTACTTTATTTTTAAAACGTGTCCTAAACATAGGTTATCAAGACCTAACGAGGGATAAAGAACGGACAAAATAAGTCAAAACGAGTAAAACCAAGATCTTTATTAGTCATCTTCTTGTTAATATTTAATCTTATTTGTTTTAAAGAAACATCTAATGAATTATTTTGTTGCTAGGAATCGATTCAGTGAATTTTAACCACAAAATATCAATCATTTTGCTCATTTTAATTTTTTGTAAAACTAAGTAATCTACAATCAGCAAAAACAAAAAAAAACGGAAATCAATTGTAAGTTCTGCGTCAAGAATATGAGTACTTTAACAATTACCAAATAAAAATAAGCTAATAAATAACGTGAAACGTTCAATATTAGTGATTGTACTGTGAATCCGACTGTTAACGAGTTGCAACAGGTTTCCACAAATATACCCTCTGCACTTCGGGGTCGTGATGCACAGTAGAATTGGTGTTAGGCGCTGTTACGTACCTGTCTTCCCTCTAGTCCATCAGCTGAAAATTACAGCAAGCACTTTGTGTAATTTGCTGTTTAGGTTGTGATTTATTATATTTATTACTGTAACCTACCCCAATTGGCGCAGTAGCAAGTCTGAGAGCTCGCGCATCCCGGTGCAAACCGTGTTTCGATGCTCTTGGTAGGCACAACACAGATAGCCCATTGTGTAACATTTTGTTTACCATAAAACTAACTAACTTACTATCAAAATCGTACATGTTTTTGAACGAATACAAATTTGTGACTTAAGAAACTGGTGGATAAAAAATGAGAGTTTGATCAAAGTTAAATTCAGAATCGTTTGAAACCCTTTAATTCAAACTGAAAATTTTGTTTGTTGAAATCAAAATAATTTCTTTGAGGAGTTTGTTTGTTAGTAAACACAAATTACACAATAGGCTATTTGCATGTTATTCGCTTTTATATTTAACACCATCAGTTTTTGTAAGGAACAAAGAGTAATTAATTTATATTTATATGTAAAATATAGAAATATATAACGATAACTTGCCGAAAATAATTTCTAACTGTTTTAAGACGTTCACTTCCAGACTGTCTCTCACATGTTTACGTGTATTTTGATACCCTTTATTCAACAAATCATTAGGAAAATATTTACTTTTGTATCATGATTTGAGATCTCATGATCTGAGAAATTATGAGTATTCTATACCATTTACCATAGAGACACTTGACTTGTTGCACGTGCAAGATTAGTGTTTAAAGTTTTTCTTTTCTTTTTTTTACATCATACAATCTCCATTGTTCAATAAGTGTAAAATGTGCAGTCTCCTGCCAAATGTTTTGCAACATTTCATAAGTAACTTCTTCACTGTTTTTGTTGTTGTTGTTATATTTTAAGTTTTTGTTTTTTTTAGATGCTGATACATCATTGGTGATTCTCGATCAGATTTACCTGGAGGCGCATATCTCCTCTCCAGATAACCGTCCATAATTTAACAGTGAAAGCCTAGAGGGAAGGCAGCTAGCCAACGCCACTAACCGCCAACTTTTGGGCTAATCTTTTACCAAAGAGTAATGGGATTCACCCTCACGTTATAACAACCTTGTGGCTGAAAGGGCGAGCATTTTCGGTGACAGGAATACGAACCAGAGATCCACAGTTTACGAGTCATGCCAAGTCTCCTTTTGTATGTTGACACAATTCATCCTTACTCATAGTAGTGTGTAGGGACACCGTTCTGCTGGAATAACACGTTACGTGTGGGTAAGTAGTGTGTAGGGACACCGTTCTGCTGGAATAACGCGTTACGTGTGGGTAAGTAGTGTGTAGGGACACCTTCTGCTGGAATAACACGTTACGTGTGGGTAAGTAGTGTGTAGGGACACCGTTCTGCTGGAATAACACGTTACGTGTGGGT